>NW_026852477.1:0-252119 GCF_026571515.1 Ruditapes philippinarum
ATTACTGAATCTTTAAAATTTGGTTTGTTTATATATTTTTTTACTTTGTCTTTATTGTTAGATAATATAATTTCACTTCTTCCTCTAATATTTTCTAATGTCTTTCCGTAGAAACTATTGTTCATTAACTTCCATAAGTCTTTTTCAAAATCTGATTTTCCATCCTTTCTTTGTTCGGTATTAAAATCAATATATTTTTTTAACCATTTACTTTCTTCAAAGGAAATAGTTCTATATACTTTTGTTACTTTCATGCCGAGTTTAATATATTCCTTTAAAATACTATTATGAATAATATATTTCTTTTTATCATATAATGTTAAGAATAGTTTTTTTTCTTTACCTAATGGTTTATCTCCTAATAAATTTAATTGATAATCAGATAATTCTTCTTTGTTTACTTTTATTTTTTCTGGTGCTAGAGGATATCTAAATGTTTTCTTTTTGCATTTATTTGTATATTCTAAATCACATTCAACTATACATCCTCTACCTTCTGGAATATTTTTATAATATTCAGGATTTTCTTCCCATTTAAAATCTTTAGTTGGTAACTTTTGTGACATTGCCCAACCATATAAATTATTAGCATCTAGGTATAATAAATAGTTTTCATCACCATTCTTTAATATTTCTAAATATTCTTTCATTTCGTTTTCGTCATGATAGTTAGGAGTATACTTATTAAAAGCTTTTACGTGTCTTGGTCCCAGAACACCAGAAAATCCTCCTCTAATACCTTTCTCAAACATTTGTAACATATTAACATCAGTTAATAATTCTAATTCAATATTGGTATATTTCAAACCGCATTGCCACGTTAAACCCGGTGCAGAATAACAATAACAAGGATCAATTTCATGATGTTTTAAAAAGAAGTTTCTAAACTTTTCGAATGCATCTGCTAATATCAATACATCTGTTTTAAGATACAGCTCGTGATAATCCTGTAAAGTTTTACAATTATAATGTTTCCAGACTTTTTGTGCATGTTCATACTCTTTTTCTGTAATTGTTTTTTGGGTTAATGTTGAATAAAATTCTTTAATATCTGGCAATTTAGCATCTTTTAATCTTTCAATAGAATCAATGTATTCGTACGGATAGAATCCTTTTTGTTTTAGTAGACTAATATTTCCGTCAAACTCTTTTTCTAAAATAGGAAACTCATCCATTGATACAGCCGGACCATCGACGACGGCCTTGAATCAATGGATGAGTTTCCTATTTTAGAAAAAGAGTTTGACGGAAATATTAGTCTACTAAAACAAAAAGGATTCTATCCGTACGAATACATTGATTCTATTGAAAGATTAAAAGATGCTAAATTGCCTGATATTAAAGAATTTTATTCAACATTAACCCAAAAAACAATTACAGAAAAAGAGTATGAACATGCACAAAAAGTCTGGAAACATTATAATTGTAAAATTGAAAAAGGTTATACTACCCGTTGGAGAAGAGAAATATTTGTAATTTAAGAAGTTTTAAATACAGATCCTGTTACTTATAAAATAAAAGATTTAAAAGATGAAGAAATTAAAGGTAGTTTTTATGAACAAGAATTACAGAATACTGATTTTTAGAATATAAAAATGAGTATCTTTGGAATCAAAAAACATAAAAGAAACAACTCTGAACTTGGTAATAAAATGAATATACCATTAGATATGAGCGGTAACTCTATAATTAATTTAGGAAATCCAGAAAAACCAAGTGATGCTGTTAGCAAAAGATTTGTTTTTAGGAAAATTAAAAGTGTAATAGACGACATTAAAGACTTACTTCGAACCGAAAAGTCAGACATTGATCAACTTTCTGAAAGCATTAAAAATAATGAAGAAGCAATAATCACACTGCACGGTCAACTCCAGAAAGAAATGACAATCTTATCAGAATCATTAAAAGACCTTGATAAAACAGATGATGAAATAAAAGTTGCATTAAGGCAAAACATTCTTTTAATCGCAGACCGAATTGATAATATAAAGAATAGCATGATTAAACACAACGAACTTAAGAACAAACTTGCTGAAGTTGAGAAAAAGCTACAAAATATGTATAAGTTAGAAATAAAAGAAGAAATAAAAACGTTAAAAGATGACTCAACGGAATTGTTTAATACATTTTCTGAAAAGTTTGATGAATTCAAAGCACAACTAGAACAATCTGCTTCACAAAGAAGCGATGCTCAAGATGGAGAAATTAATAATTTAAAAGTTAAATTAAATCAAATGAAAGATTTCCTTACTGATAATCTGCAGAAAGAAATTACCAGACTTAATGGAGAAATTACAGAAATTAAGAAAAATGTAGACGCATTTAAGAAAAGAGTAGACGATACTAGAGATGCAGTAAACAAAATAGATACAAAAATAGAAAGTCTCGAAGAGGTTCAAACAAAACGTGTTAATGATTTAGGTAAAACAATACTTGATACAGTCTCAGACCTTTCAGAGGCGAAAAGGGCGATTTCTGATATTTTTAACAACAAAATATATCATGTTCCTTTATTCCATATGTGGAATGATTCTACTCTAGATGTTAAAGTTTTAGCTGATAGTAAATACGATATCGGTAAAAATAATCGTTATAAAATAACTCCTGACCTATTTGAGTTTTTTAATTCTCATTATTCACCTGTTGTAAATTATAATGATTATATAGAAACAGAACGTGAAACGAATATAGGTGACTTTAGAAAAGTGAGTGGTTTTACAACTAAAAAAGATGGAACATATTACATTAATATAAAACTGATAATAAATGGTAAAAGCGACTTTTTATTGATATGGCAGGAAAATTACAGATCTGAAAACGAAGACAGGACTCATGAAGTACTTTTAAAAAGATCAACTGATGAAAATATTTTTGAAGACGTTATAAAGCAACAGTTTTTAAAGAATACATCAATTGCAATTATTCCAGTCTCGGTTACTGACCAATTATTTACTATTGAAAAAGGCAGCTACATTAGATTTACATATTCTTGGGAATAAATTGTATTCAAAAAATTACCTTTAAAAATGAAGACACCAACAGCTCCGGATCCTTTATATCCAGAATTACCAGTAGAAGATGGTCAAAATTATAGATTACAGAAGATATCAGAAATAGAAAAAAAATTAATTAATGAGAGGGATACTCGTAAATCATTATACAAGAAATATAAACGCGGAATTAATATTACTGACGGTGTTGATACTGGTTTAATATCAACATCCGTTATTTTAGCCGGTACTAGCTTAGCTATTCCTTTTATGTTACCTTTAGGAATTGCAGCCGCTGTATGCGGAAGTTTAGGAGTATGTGTTAAATTTATTAGACGTAAATTACAATCAAAAACAAAAAAACATTATGAGATTAAAACTATTGCTGATAGTAAATTAAATAGTATAAAAGATTTGACTTCAAAAGCTTTAACAGACGGACAAATATCTGAAAATGAATTTAAATTGATTTTAGATGAATTAGATAAATATAATAAATTGAAAGATAGCATACATTCAAAGCAAACAGGATTGAGTGAGACAGAAAGAAAGAAGTTAATAGAAGAGGGAAAAGCACAGGCTTTAAACGAGTTAAAAAAAATGGTAAATGTATAATTTTATTCACTAAAGTTACTATAATTAATGATCCACCACCAAAATATATTACGTATTCATAAAATAAAATTTTATGCAGAAATTTTCAAAATATGTAAATGAGCCGCTGTGGTAGACCGCATGCTATAGTGAGGTATATACGGTTGGATAATTCGTTTCACCCATGCAGATTTTGAACGATGGTAGGTTTTTGTACCAGCTATTAAATCGACACTCTTTGATCAATCGCGTGATTGCTTCATACTATTTAAAGTTTTAAAAGATACCATAAATTTTCTTCACGCGTTATCAATTTTACTTTTATAGTTTGTTCAGTTTAGGTGAGATTATAACCTTCACTAAATAAACGGTAATCATTGTTAAAAAAATGGGGTATAACTGGAAAAAAAAATATTTTTTTCTACTATAAATTCAGATTCCATTCAGAAAAAAAAATGTTTAAAGATGCCATTATGTGCGGTGTCTATTATTTTTTTTATTTTTTATGGGTCGAGGGTTCGAGTCCCGCCGGGGATAAAAATTTTTTTTAGTGGTGGCGGAGAAGAAAATCTTTTTAAAAAAGTAGGTTATAAAAAAGTGGGTATAACTGAAAATTATTTTTTTTATTTTTTTAGGGTGGGTGGCCTAGACTCGTTCAGTGGTAATACTACTTAACTGGCTTTAATGACGCTGTATCTGCCAAGTGGGATTAAGCCGTCAAGTGTATCATAATCCATGCTTTTTAAGGGGAAATGAACCTTATTCCACTTTTACACTCATGATTGAAGTTTATCTATCTTTGAAATTTGATTCTTATGACAGGCCTTATGCCTGCTAACATAAACAAGAGGGCCATGATGGCCCTGAGGTCGCTCACCTGTATATAGGCCCCCAACCCCCACCACCCCCCAACGTTGCAGAGCCAATTTAACCCAAGGGCTTTTATTTGCACAAACTTGGTAGACACCCGTAAGAAGATGTTTCATGCTAAACATTTAAGCTCTAGCTCATTGGGCTTTTTAAAAGAAGATTTTTTTTAAGTTTTTACTATACACATATAGTTAAAAACAATGACACCCCTGGGGCCGGGCCAGTTTTGACCCCAGGGCTTTTATTTGAACAAACTTTGTAGACACTTACTAGAAGATGTTTCATGCTTAATATCTAAACTCTAGCTATTTGGGTTTTTTCAAAGAAGATTTAAAGTTTTTGCTAAACACATATAAAGAAAATCAATGACCCCCGCGGCGGGGCCAATTTTGACCCCTGGGCTTGTATTTGAACATACTTGGTAGACACCTATTAAACATGTTTGATGCTCAATATCTTAGCCATAGCTCTTTGAGTTCTTTAAAAGAAGATTTTTAAAGTTTTTACTATATGCATATAGGGAAAATCAATGACCCCCCGGGGCGGGGCCAATTTTCACCCCAGGGCTTTTATTTGAACAAACTTGGTAGACACCCATTAGAACATGTTTCATGCTAAATATCTTAGCTCTAGCTCTTTGGGTTCTTTAAAAGAAGATTTTTTTAAGTTTTTACTATATGCATATAGGGAAAATCAATGACCCCCCGGGGCGGGGCCAATTTTGACCCAAGGGCTTTTATTTGAACAAACTTGGTAGACACACACTAGAAGATGTTTCATGCCAAATATCCAAATATCTAAGCTCTAGCTCTTTGAGTTCTTTAAAAGAAGATTTTTAAGTTTTACTATATGCATATAGGGAAAATCAATGACCCCAAGGGTGGGGCCAATTTTCACCCCAGGGCTTTTATTTGAACAAACTTGGTAGACACCCATTAGAACATGTTTCATGCTAAATATCTTAGCTCTAGCTCTTTGGGTTCTTTAAAAGAAGATTTTTAAGTTTTCACTATATGCATATAGGGAAAATCAATGACCCCCCGGGGCGGGGCCAATTTTGACCCCAGGGCTTTTATTTGAACAAACTTGGTAGACACTCACTAGAAGATGTTTCATGCCAAATATCTTAGCTCTAGCTCTTTGAGTTCTTTAAAAGAAGATTTTTTAAGTTTTTACTATATGCATATAGGGAAAATCAATGACCCCCGGGGCGGGGCCAATTTTCACCCCAGGGCTTTTATTTGAACAAACTTGGTAGACACCCATTAGAACATGTTTCATGCTAAATATCTTAGCTCTAGCTCTTTGGGTTCTTTAAAAGAAGATTTTTTAAGTTTTTACTATATGCATATAGGGAAAATCAATGACCCCCCGGGGCGGGGCCAATTTTGACCCCAGGGCTTTTATTTGAACAAACTTGGTAGACACTCACTATAAGATGTTTCATGCCAAATATCTAAGCTCTAGCTCTTATGGTTTTTTAAAAGAAGACATTTAAAGTTTTTTCTTTCGGTTGCCATGGCAACCAGAGTTTTGCATGGAATTAAATTCTTTGAACAATTTTTAAAGGTGACCACCAAAGGAACATTCCTGTGAAGTTTGGATGAAATTGGCTTAGTGGTTTATGAGGAGATGTCATTTAAAGTAAAAGTTTACGGACGGACGGACGACGGACGGACGGACGCCGGACGAAAAGCGATCACAAAAGCTCACCCTGTCACTTTGTGACAGGTGAGCTAAAAAACAGGTGGCCATAGTAAATCATGATGTTTGCAAACCTCAAAGCAGTAAAATCACTTATTAATTAATCTTGGATATTTTTATTTCTCTCCTTACTATTTCAACTCAAAGAAAGTCAAAATATATTGTTCAAGTGATTGCACAGGTTAATGAACAGATATGGTGAGATAACACTGTGAGGAGTGCTTTGCACTAACAGCAGGAATATTAAACCTGTTAAATTGTCTAAATTTTGTACTCTTGATGAAATCTTTGTAGTTTTAGCTGATACATGAATCGGAGCAAGTATGTGCTATAAATAAATAGCATAAATAGTGTTCGCTATAAACAAACAATAATACATTGAGAAATAAGCTTGTATAAGGGAGCCTAACTGTTTAAATTTCAACACTTACCAAATTGTCTTCTGTTTCACTATCAGATTTACCTCCGTCAGCCATAATGGGCGCATGTGATGAAACTTGCCTTTTTGCCGCCTTTTTTGTCAAGTCATAATACATAAGACAAAAGTCATAATACATAAGTCATTAGTCATAAGACAAAAGTCCTAAGACAAAATGGCACTTATGGGCTTCCGTAGTATATAGAGATTCACAATGAACCCCGCTGTTGCGCGCCTCCTGGAAAAGGGACGATGAACTATACTGTATATCCGTTTACAGTACTGAATATAACTGACACACATTAATAAAAAGTTCCGTTTTGTAGAAAGAGGGAAATACAACTATGTTCAAATAAATAATCGGCCCTAAATAAGAATAACGACATATTCTGTGAATTATGACATGTCATTAATTATCAATTTAAGAAATATAAGGTAATTAAAAAAAGTTCGTTTTCAATCTTTTAAATAATTCGGTAAAACTGGCAATGAAAATATTAACTTATTTTTATTATGTTTATATAAATCAACATTTATTGAAAAATTTCGTAAATTTGCGTAAAAACATTTGTTTAATATGGTGTTCCATGGATGGAGTAAAAGTTACACAATTTTGATAATTATGGAAACTTTTTTTACCTCATTATTCATGATTTATTTTGTAAAGTCACCAAATGTTAATAAACGTTAAGAACTGTGCGAGAAACTGTTGTTAATTGACGGCATCAAAATTGAGTTAATCGGGTGTCGAAGAGGCTCGAATCTCAATAAATCTCACCGAAATAACAGACAAGAGCATTTTAAATTGCATTTCCATCTATGATGCCCTTTATCCCCCTTCTTTTAAAAAAATCTGGTCGCATTACAGGTTGCGATTTCAAAAGAGCGGCTCGTTTGTTTACAGGATGTCTGTTGGTAGGCATGCAGATTTATTGATAAGACTTAATCTATACGATGAGTATGGTAATTAATTGATATACATTCGGTAATTTATGGATTTCGGATCAAACAGACCTGATGATGGCATACTACGGAAATTGATAGAATTTATCCTTTATTATTAAGTGCAATAAACGGGATTTAACTTGTCAAATATGAGAGCTATTTCTTTAATATATTTTTTATTGATAAACATAATTTTTTAAACTGAATTTCGTTGTGAATGATATTTTACAAAATTATCTGTGCGATTTCATGTATAAAATAGAATAATTCAATTCAATTCAATTCGTTTATTTGTATATATGGCCTCCGGCCCAAACACAATTTATACAACATCACATATATAATACATACATTGCATGTGGTTATGATCAGACTGTACAATATGATATTTAAAAAAAACTTATTAATTATGTGTGTACATATAACACTATTCAGACATACTGATAAATTCTTCTCTCTCTTTAAAAGAATAATAAATGTACATTGATACATTTCGTATTATATCTTCATTGACATTAAATCATAAAATTTTTGTATATTTGGATAACGAAAATAATAATCTGGCAAATATTTTGAACGAAGATTAGCATACAAAGGACATACAATCATAAATTGAAATTCGTTTTCAATAGTAGTTTCACAATAAATGCAAACACGATATTCTTTGTCAATGTTAAAATGCCTTCCTTTTTCAATCATAAGGTTAAAGTATTGTTTTTATACGATAGTATGAAATACGACGAAAAAGGCATCATTTAAGACTTAATCAGAAAATAGCATTGTAATCTTATATAGATTAGTTTGGTCACTGTCTTAATTTACTGACGATTTTTGCACGAAAATCACGAGCCCCCACCCGTATGTTAGGAAAACTTGATATAAAAAAATCATTACAAACACACATTTAATTATCGTTAAAGCATTAAATTCAAATTATGCATATGTTTAGTATATGTTTAATTAATATGTCTACATGTGTCGTAGATCAGCTTTAACGGGTTCATATCAAATGTGGAACATTTTTAATACATGTTTGAGTTGATAAATGTTACGTTGGAGCGGAGTTTTAAAATATACTTTCAAAGTAAAATCTGATATCGAATATTATTTTGGAATTAAAAAAAAACAACAACAACAAAAGACGAAACAGACAGTCTTATTTTCTTATAATAATGTTAACATATTTAATCTTGGCTGTAGCAAAATCTGATATCATCTGTATCGCTAAAAGCTGTACCGCAGTCTAGCTAGGAAAGCAAAGAATAACAATAAGCTTTTTCTCCGTTCAATCCACTTTACATATACATTTTCTTGTGTAGTTTTGTAACTTGATAAATATGTTTATACCAACGCCTACCAACGCCTACCAAAAAGTAGGCATAACCTGCCGTCAAGGCAGGCACTGCCTGTCGTCTTGAAGCCTGTCTGTCTGCCATATAAAGCATATTTCGCAAAGAAATTATGGAAACTAATATTTTCATTTAGCTTTATTTTTCTTATAGTGGCGAACGGTGGCGAATGCATTTACAACTTAAGTGACGTCCAACTCTATTCATTTATAAAAGGCTCGCGGGAATGACGCCATTTAAAGCATTTTCTGTTCAGTTTCAATCACTCTGGAAAAGATTCCTTGATGACTGTTTCATAACTTGGACTAAATCAAAAGATGAGCTCGAAACACTTCATAATTTACTCAACGGCTTGCATGAATATATAAGATTCACCATGGATGTAAATGAGAAACAACTACCATTCCTAGACTGCATAGTTATGAAAAATGGAAATACTATTGAAACAGATATATTTTACAAACCAACAGACAGCAAAACATACCTTCTATTCACATCATGCCATCCAAAACATACCAAAGTCAGTGTACAATTTTCTCTAGCAAGACGTCTTATGACTATAATTTCAAATAACCATACTTTTCAACAACGAGCGGTTGAACTCGAGGAATGGAATACCTTATGAAATAAAAATACCCTAAACACTTATCCAGGCTGGCATACAAAAAGCAAAGTAATTAGACAGAAACAGCCTTATCAACGAAATGAGAGTAAGAAACGACGAAGACACGTGATTGCTTACGTGAGCACCTTTAACCAAAGAAATCCGGAAATATTTGGTGAAATCAGACGCGACATAGATATTTTAAAGAGAGACAGTGAAATGAGAAATGTATTAAACAATTGCACAATAATCAAAAGCAAACGTCAACCACCTAATTAAAAAAAAAACTTATAACTAGAGCAAAATTTGAAGAAAAAACGATATCACGGCGAGTCGGTATTACGTTGGGATTTTACTGAGAAACAACCTAAAACTCCGAATCCATCCAAAAATCTAATCGAAGCTTGGCTTCCAGCTTTCTACAAAATTTATCTGTCAGGGCTGATATGCAAAATTATTTAGCCAATCAAATTCAATCTTACATAGCGTCAAAAAAACTTCAATTTTCAGGCCATTTTTAAAAAGCAGCAAGTATTGCTTTGAGCGCAAAGATATAATGATGATTAAAATGTTGTTTTCATGAATTCTTTACAATAAATCATATTTATTTAGCGATTTCACCTTTTTTCTCTGTAGTAAGTTTTCGTTTGGTTAATTAACATAAGTGTACATCTGGTTCTGTGCATTTTTTTCTTTTTCTTTTTTTTCCGGTCATTTTATCCTTTCCGGTATTAAGAGTGGGGGGGTCCCGGGAACCGGGACGCGCGGGATCCGGGATAGAATTAGATATATAGGGAAAAGAAATAAACTATATTTGAGTTGATTATTGTCGTAATGAAAGGCGATTAAACGATAACTTTTTATTTTTTATTGTATGTAATGAATGGTAAATTAATTTAACTTAAGATTTAAATATATTTAGAGCTATTTATCAACAAACTTAAAATGCGGAAATCGCAATACTTGTAATTATATGCCTAATTGAAAAAAATCAAAGATTTTGTTCATATAATATTTGGCTAAATTTTATGTTCATGTATTTAAATATTATTTTTAGAAAAGATCATAAGATATAGTTAACATAAAAAAGATTGTTTCCATCAAAATTGATTTCAAAGTGCTGCAACTTCTTAATGGATTGAGATAGAGTCAAATGCTTTGGTTACACATTATCTTATGATCGATCTGGGGTCATTTTTAGCCTGTCACAAGTCCAAACTTTTCTTGGCGATGAGGGGGACTACCGCCCTCTTCAACCACCCCCCCAAACAGAAGGGGGCACATCCCCCTTCTGGCAACCCCCTGATGGATCTTTTGGTTGGGAGCCGCGCCGAAAAAGTGGTCACTTTTTTAAACAACATTTCTCGACCAAAAACAAGTGTTGTGGGCCTAAATAAGGTATTTCTTCATCATTTGAGACAACAAAAAGGGGGTGAAAAAGTCGTTAAAAGGCGTGTACATCGCGTAATGGGTTAATACGATCCCGGCTTTTCTGAATATGACATGGCAGTGGTTAAGTCCCGGGATCGCTATATATCTAATACCATCCCGGCTTTTCTGCATGTGATATGCTAGATCAAAGATATTCTGTTTAAAATATTGTACACGTATCGTAATGATTTCATAGGGAAAATGATAATCTGTCCTATTGAAACGTTTGTTTTAATATTTTTAAAGGTACAATATACTCATATTTACTCTTTAAATGATATCTATGGAACCAAAGACTGCACATTAACCACACTACAGGAGTCCTCTTTCATAGTTGTTCATATTGTTCTACACATAGGTCAAGTACACGTTTTATTTGGAAACACATACGCACACCTTTATAGCTTATTAATGCGCACACCTTTATACCTTATTAATGCCTTAAATATTTGGCATGTGGTATTGCCTTGTTGACCGCTTTAAAATTTTGTTCATGTATCTACATCCTATCCATTTGTTTAAAATGTTTCACATACCAAGATGAAGTGGACATAATTTTTATTAAAATGCTCAGGGAAAATATGTTTAAAGTTACATTTAATAATTTTAATAAAAAACTAAATAGCGACAATTCATTAATAAATTGGGGTTTATATCGACTCCAGGTCTTACTTTGGTGTCCAGACAACCAAAATGAGTTTTATGGTAACCTCATGGTGGCGAAATGGGAAGTACAAGTTCTGTTTGCATGAGAAACTCCGCCTTCTGATCATCCGTACATCAATATTAAATCAACAAACATGACTATAAGTAGCAGTCCTAATTTAACGGTATATTTCCGCATTGTAACGGATGTTTTCATACAAATTTAATCTTTTCACGAGATGATTACTTTTACTGAACTCAAAGTTTAGTGCACCGTGAAGCTAAAACGGTTAAAGTGTGTTTGCACAAGAAAATATCATATTTGCTGTGTCCCGGATAGCAACTTTAAAACTGTGACGTAGCGCATACACGAGCTGATTACAGTCTTCATTTGCATGTTAAAATTCGTATACGAACTTTAGTGTTACCGTGGGGTTTTCCGTTTTAAATCCTAATTTATTAACAATATTTGATGAGATTTACAACAATGCTGTTAAACAGGGTAATGAAACTGTAGAATGTTTGATTTTTAGGCATACTGCAAAATATTTTTACATATTTATTTAATGTAGCTTTAAGTCTTATTGATATAAACTTCAATGCCTCCAGCTTTAATATTGAATATGTACCAATGCCTTGAGAAATTGTACAAATCAAATGTTAATCATGTCCCATGAATCTAATTTCGCCCACACCCAAGAGAGTTCTTCAGTAATATATTCCTGTATAGGACTTGTGTCTGTCACTCATTCCAATACTAAATAACATATTACAACTTAACTTCGTACAAAGAGACATCTTTATCTAACTTTTTTTTTGAAAAAAAAATTACGAAGCGAGTCGCTACTAGCTTTTTTAAAAGCTAACTGTTAAACTTGTTCCCGGGAGTTCGAAACTAATGGGGTTGTTACGTTTTTCATTTGCAGTCTTGTGATATCCAGGGTAACCGTATCAATCAATCCGGAATGACCTTTTTTGACCTTTGTTTTTTGTTTCAAAAAGAAAGAATTACAAATTTTGAAAAAAGTCTCTTGCTATCGGAAGAGGTATGCGCAAATGCATGCATGCCTACTTTTGTTACTTAAAAATTAAAATCAACAACAATTTCCGCCAATTCCGTTATTACTTGATGAGCTTTATCATTTGAAACTTAAATCGGTATTTGAATAAAGTATTATTTCTCTTTTAAATGAACATTAACTTTTTTTAAATTATATTATAAATGGTTAAGCTACGATATATTTTTGCAAGTAGGGTATGCGTTTCGTTCAGTCATTTTAACGATGATTTTGTCGTATTGCATTTCTTTATCGCCTACAGAATGTATTTTCTATACTTGCACCATAGTCATTAAAAAAAATAAAATTTCAAATAGAGTTAGAAATGATAAAACTATAAATTATTTTGTAAAGTAGGTGTCCGTTTTGCAAAGATATTTTACGCTTTGAACCGATACATTTGATACAGATATATGCACGACATGATGTTTCAATAGTATTGAAGAAGTTTTCACTGTATTAAAGCCGGGATGAGAAAACTTAGGTCAGATTATCGCATCGAATGTTTTACAGACTAGAGACATTGCATCTTAACATACCTTCATACTAAAGTGCGATTTTAATTTGATAATGAATTGCCTGACACATAAAACAAACATTTTCAAAAATTGACTTTGTTTACATTGAAAATTTCTCTGCTATTCACACCACTGACACATACATTTTTAAACGAAATATCAAGGTAAAAAGTGATCTTAGAGATTGATGAAATGTTTCATTTCAATAAGAAATTTAAATGTTATTGTCTTTATAATTAATTCAAATGTTTATAATTTTAAAACTTCATGTCAGAAGTTTATTTAAAAAAAAAAAACCTTACTTATTTGTACAGCTGACATTTAAGACCAAAACAAATTTTGTTGAAAAAAAAATCAGAAAGGTATGTCCGACCAATGCCGAGCTCTTTATATTTACTGACTTCAAATTACTTGCACTGAACTGATATGATCGAAAAGCACCTGGGACTTTTGATTCGTTTGCGTGGAAAACCTAGCAAGCAAGTTTCAAAATGTCGATGGTTCTCTGCAGGTGCACAATTTGCCTGAATTAATGCACAAAGGCGCACCTGAAGTCCTCGCCCCCAGTAAAGCAAAATGGTAGAGTGAAAGTTTGAAATTAAACAACAAGAAACAATCATTACCTAGAACATACAGAACCACATTTTAGTAAGAGCGTAACTATTATTTCAGATACATTTATTAAGATAAATTAAGTAACATGTTCATGGTTAAAAGTAGCTTCCACAAATTAAACTTTCAAATTAAATGTTATGTTGGACATCACATAATGTATTGTAACTAGATTCTAATCAAAAGGAACAAAACATTGCTATAAACCGCGAATAATCTGCTTTTTTATCTAGGACAAGCGATTATTCCGTGATAACCATGTTGAAAAGACTGCCAAAAAATAGAACTGCGTCGTATCATATTTTAATTTCAACTGCGTCGTATTATTTCGTACAAATCATTATTTTCTTGGAAAATAAACAATTCTTTTTAATGAAATTATAGTAAATGATGCAAAATTATATTTTGAAGTTTATGGTGAACTCTGAAACGAGTATATGATTGGTTTGAAGGAAAACAAAAGATAGATAAAGCAATATGAACTGCGTCGTATCCACAAAACTTCATAAAAATTCTGGCCCGCTTCGAGTTGCAAATTCGCTATAACTTTTGTTTTACAAAATAGTTGTTCAAGCAACATATACCGAACGAACCGGAAAATAGTGGAGCGTGTAAATACATATATCTGGTTTTCAGTCATTTCCAACAAAAAGAGTTACAAACGAAAACATACCTTTTTCGTTCCAAGATGGCGGCGTTTGTTTACATTTTGTAGGATATGACGCAGTTTTGATTCCCAGCCCTGACATTCAAATGTGGAAAGAAAACAAAGATAAAATATAACACTAGCTGTGATGCCAAGAATTTAATTAATGTAATTATTTGCAGTGGGTGCAACGAAAAATATATTGGTGAAACTAACGATCTAAGAAAACGCATGACAGTTCATAGACAACAAATCAGAGATTCAAGGGTAAAAATGCTAAGGATGAGTGACAATATCAATAACTGCGCTAGAGAAGAGCCAAAATTCTTAGTTTTTCCGTTTTATATAGTGCAAACTGACAGAATTGTATCAAGAAAACAAAAAGAAAAGATTTTTATACAAATGTTTCAACCAAAACTAAATTGACTGTTTTGATATATAGTTATATATTTACATAGACGTCGTTTCCATATTAATATTTTCATTTTCATTATTGACAGTAACAGTGTACAAACTCACGTAACACTACATCCTATGTTGATAAATATGAGTGTATTTTCTGTAAAGAAACAAGGTAATTTATTACAGAATTCGTAACAGTAAAAAAATTAGTATGTTATTATGTATTTGTTCTCTAAACGTTACAGGTTAATTCTTTTCACGAGTTGATACAAACGTTACATTTGTATGACATTTATTAATAATTAAACACACATAGACGGATGCCGTATATATAGCATGATTAGCCTTAAACTGCTAGTTCGATATTGTTGTATAGTTTCACAAGTTTGTTTGGGTTAACTATGATGTTAAAACATACTGTTTTGAATTATTTGTAACTGTTTTAATCAAATAATAAAAGTTTCTGTTTTCTTCCACATTTGCTTTGTTTGTATGTTTAATAATATAGGTACAAAGTTTCGATGGTTGTCCGTGATCGTTTTCTGTCATGTATATGACGCCTCTGCTATCTTATCCAATTGAAAAACATAGACTACGTCAATAAATATGTCTAAATAAGTGAGAAAATGTAAATGTTAGTCTGAAAGTAACGTAGGTACCAGAGGGAAAAACACGTACTAACTTTGAGAAACCGTATCTTCGCAATTGTTTGTTTCTTGTGAAAAATATCTTGCAATTGGACAATTGGGTTATTAACTATTGTTCAAAACCTATTTTGTCAATGTAAAATCAACGTTAGCGTTGTTGAAATTTCCACTCCTCAAATGTTCCCTATTATTGAGAATGGGCGTTATGATTTCAACTGATTATGAGTGTCACGTGACCTAATATGAGTTTGCGGCCCGGGGCCGAGAACTAGTTATCAGCCCGCAGAACATGTGCACGTGCACAAACTGAAACAATGACGTCATATTTTACGTCATCAAACAGTTAACTGTAAAAGTGAAAGTAGGTTGTCAGCACGAATTGCTTTATTTTTATTATGAGAGCTTAAGCGTATTTAGTACAAACGCATTTTTGTTACTATTGAAATTTGAAGACATAATACGAAAAATTCATTCCGAAAAAAATGAAAATAAAACTTGCTTCTAGATTCTACTGCTTTGAACACACAAACAGTAAACATCTCTGTACAGAACAGTAGAAGAGTAGACAAGAATTTCAACGAAAGAACTTCAAAGTATTTGTTGTTGTTGTTGTTGTTGTTTTAAATGCTACTATTAGATCTACCAAGTGTATTAAAGACATTAATACATGTCAGAGTAGGGCCGGAAGGTGATAATCGGCCCTGAATGAATAATGGCATACTAATAGTAGCATTTAAAACAACAACACAACAACAACAAATACTTTGAAGTTCTTTCGTTGAAATTCTTGTCTACTCTTCTACTGTTCTGTACAGAGATGTTTACTGTTTGTGTGTTCAAAGCAGTAGAATCTAGAAGCAAGTTTTATTTTCATTTTTTTTCGGAATGAATTTTTCGTATTATGTCTTCAAATTTCAATAGTAACAAAAATGCGTTTGTACTAAATACGCTTAAGCTCTCATAATAAAAATAAAGCAATTCGTGCTGACAACCTACTTTTACTTTTACAGTTAACTGTTTGATGACGTAAAATATGACGTCATTGTTTCAGTTTGTGCACGTGCACATGTTCTGCGGGCTGATTTTGCGACTCCGTAAATATGGTATTGCACGGCCGTGCATATATTTTGACGTGACGTCATTATAAGCGTTATACAAACATAGTGTAAAGACGCGCTAAATATTAGCGTTATACTATAGGCGCGTCAATGAAACATGACTCTTATTTCACTTTAAACGGTCTTTATTTTGGGTATGTGATAAATAGAATATTAAATTCGTGTAAATTCATTACTGAATTTATTGCACTCGTTGGATAAAATAATATTATGCTCGCCAGAGGCTTGCATAATATAATTTTATTCAACTCGTGCAATAAATTCAGTATTGAACTTACACTCATTCAATATCCTCTATTTATAATACTGCACGTTTGTAACGTCATTTTTCATTGGATAATCGTGACGTTTATATAGTTTTATATACACGGCTGCTGTCGATTCATGAGGAAATCTTATTTTTTTCTCTAAAAATGATGCTTGCTGTATTATAAATTCGTTACAAGAAAAGCATTGATGCAAAGCATCAAAGGGCGTCCAAGCAAGAAATTCAGCAAGTGAAGATGAACTAGTACACATATGATGACAAGATATTCTTATAAACTACCAGAAATGTATACCACTTATGAATGAGCGGACGAAAGACATTGTTCATTATGAACTTTGATTGGCATGCTAGAGATTAGAATATTACTTGTTATTTCTTTATGATCGTGGTTATTAATAGCAACGGATATACATGTATGCAATCATTTATAATCCATATGTGTAACGCATGATCAACACGTACCACACACTTGTCCCTTATTATGTACATGTTATCGCTATTAGCGAAGACCCCCTTAAGGTATCTGTTCACACTTTAAGTTAGTAAAAATATGACAATGGTTATATTACCATGTTGATCATGTTGAGCATAATTGTTTATTATACAATAATTGTAATATCTATTAATTTTAATTAAAAAAAATACAAATTTTATGAATATTGTTTTCTTTTATTCTTTTTTGTGTTTTATGTGCTATTTTAATACTGAGTTTTTACTACTCTTTTTTATTAAAATTGTAAAATAAATTTTAAGAATTCAATTGTCATATTGACCGACGATTATAAGTCAAAGCTTAACTGGAAAAAGTCAGTAAATTATGGTTTATCTTTCAATATATAATATTGTTTATTCTTAAACCATGTACATGTACATTGTATTTTTCTTTATCATTTTTTAAATTATCGATCAATTGAATAATTCATAAAATCTAATTTGTAACTTTGAATAATTCCTCGGCATCTTTACTAAACACGCATAACAAATTGAATAATTAAATAAAATGTTTCAAAGTTGATAATGTCATTTTAATACCATAAAAAATGTACCTTTTTCTCAATTATTGTACATATCACGGATTTATATTACATATAAATCCGTGTACATATTTATTGTTTTTATCTCATATAGATAAAATGAAACATGCTATTGTTGTTTTTTTCTAATTGTAACGATATCAAACATCTACTCCAAAACCGGGAGAGACCGGACAATAAACGTGTGGTACTATTCGCCGGTCACTAGTAAATCCTGGTCAAAATAGACCGGGAGAGACCGGCATTTACCGATAGGAGTGATAAAAAGATATATCTATAAATAGGTTTTTGGAATATTTAGGTCATCAACTGATCATTCTAGGATACATGTAAAACAATAACATACCATGACATGATAACCGACTGTGTACTACAAAATGATAAATAAAAAACCCCGAAGAGCGCGATTTATTGACGGAAAAGGTTATTTCATTTGTAAATGTTTGCATTGCGAAAATTAATTGTAACATATCGCGACATTTCATTCTTATTTAATAATCAAGCACCCTCATACCGATCGGAATTTTCGGCTTTTATTATGACCGACTAAAAGGCTCGAGAAGTTGCTGTCGCCCTTTCACAAAATCTGATCTCATTCCATAAGAGCGCCGCGCTTCGGCGCGGACGCCAATAAAAATTGTTGACAGGTTATATGGCCGTATATAAACGGCTGTTTGCAATATAACCCTCGCCTAACGGCTCGGGTTATATTTACAAATAGCCGTTTATATAGGGCCATATAACCTGTCAACGATCTTTATAACTAATAATATATATGTATGTATATACTATGAACTGTCCGAATCAGCGATGCGTGTTTTTTTTTTTTTTTTTTTTTTTTTTTTACTCATTTTTGGCCAAATATTGGTCAGGCTAAGGCCGGACCACCAACGACGGCCTTGATGATTAACCTCTCGTCCCTTTCAAAGTTCCGTGTTATTTAGATCCATTGCTTTCTCGTTAAGGAAATCTTTATGCATGTACTTGGGCACTATTCGCCGCTTTTCATGGAATGGCACAAACATTAAAGGTTCCATGATAAACGCTGTATGATCACATCTGGGAATGTTTTGAAATTCATGAGATTTCGCCATTTTCATGTGCTTAGTGTCGTGGGCGGTAGCTTGCTCATTTCAGAATACACAGAACAAGTCCATTCATTTTTTAGCTCGACTTATTTTTGAAAAAAAGTAGAGGTATTGTTATAGTCCTAGTGGCGTTGTCGTTGCCGTCCGCAAACTTGTACCTAGATCATAACTTCTTTAGTTCTTGGTGTATTGTCTTCATACTTGGTCACAACAATCCTTGGGACAAGACATTTCAGTAAACTACACTAACCTTCATCCATAAATGACCTTGACCTTCAAGGTCAAATGTCCAAATTCTCCTTTTTTTGCTATAATTGGCTGTAACTTTATTATTTTTGAATGGATTGTCTCCAAACTTGAACAAGGATATTAGCCCTTTCAAATAACCAGACAGACCTTGAGCTTAATTCACTCATAAATGATCTTGACTTTGAAATATTATTGAAATTCAATTTTTTTGGCTGTATCTGGCTGTCACTTTGCTATTATTGAATGGATTGACTTCATATAATAACAGAACATTCTTAAGGACAAGACCTTCATGTTTATCAAACTCAAATTAACCTTGGACCTTTTATGAACTTGACTTTGAAGGATAAATTATTGAAATTTCACTGATTTTATGCGCATATATATGGAAAGGATTCATACGTTGACAAAACTAATGTGACAAGACATACCTATTTGAATTATAGAAAGGAAACGTCAAGATTTGTTCAAACGTTTCTTTGTTTTCTTTTAGAAAAAGTAAAAAGTCGATCGTTGCCCCCGCCCGGTGGTGGCTCTTGTGATTTTGCCGCTTTGGGCTTTCTTCATGAAGGATTTTTTATCTATTTTATTTGCAGTATCCCCAATGGCGTTCTATAAGGTTTCCGTTTTCCTCTATTTAAAAAGCATAACACTTGTTTAAGTAATGCCAAATTTATTACTATATTGTATCCCTATATGTTGAAGTAAAGTGTTTTTGTTTGTTGTTAATTCATATTGACAACTTTCCGGTATACTTTTCTGTCATTTTAAACAATAACAATGGTTTACCAAAAACCAGTTTATATCACCAAATCTCTTCAAAAATCAAGTATTATAACATATATTTTCACATTGATGCAAAGGTGTATTTAATTGATAAACTTCTTAATACACAATGCACTAGTATTGAAATAACAAAAGGGGAACAATTTTCACTCCTATAAAATTATAAATGGATTGTCTTGCCTCCCCTTAATTTCTGAACCCATCTTACTACTGTTCCTGTGTAGCCGAATAGTTCAGGAAAAAGGTCTGCGTTCTTTGACCTTTGATCTGCCTTATTGACTCTCATATATATTACATAATTATATTTTAGTATTTGTTTTAGAATGATTTTTGACACCTTATCTATGATATGAAAACTTCATAGCCTCTGATCCCCTTTCGAAATTCCATTTTGTTTAGCTCCGCCCATTGTTTTCTCGTTTTCTATACATTTACTTGGGGGCCATACGCCGCTTTTCATGAAATTGCACGAATGTGTCACAATTACCGCCATTGAAACTCATCTGTGGATGTTTCCCAATATTTTTTTTTATTATATTGCTTGCTTACAATATTTTTTTTGTAAATTAAGTATAAAATATGATGGCATATATCTGCCACCAGATAACCATATAACGAACTAGTTAATTTAAAGGTTAACTAGTTACGTAACTAGTTTTCTTTACAATAAATAAAAGATCATAACGGGAATTAAATGCATGTTAGTGCCTACAACTGCCATCCTTTTATTATTTTTAAATTTTTACCAGGTTAATATAAAGAGGTTAACTAGTTACGTAACTAGTTAACCACTTAACTAACAAAGTGAATTAAAAGGTTAACTAGTTACGTAACTAGTTAATCTCTTAATTAACTAGTTAGTTAAATGGTTATCTGGTGGCAGAAATATGCCACCATAATAAAACAGTACAAATAAAAAACATAATTATACTGTTTTGCTGCTAAATAAGGATTAAATGATCACTTGCTTCACATTTTAATCGTAATAACGTCTATAATTAACAACATATAAGTTAACAGAGGATATATTTATGAAAGTAACGGCTCTAGGCACACCATCCGTACCTAAGAGCACAGGTTCGATAAGCCTGGGAGTAGGTGGACACCGTCATGAACTCGGACAACCATTCTGGATTTACAACAAAGTCTTTGTGTTCCGGGTATTTATTATTCTTGTAAAATATTGGTTTAGGTCCGTAGATATATTGATCCCTGTCGTCCCAGTCGGCAGGTGGCGCTTTCCAATCAGAGTTAATAGCTATCGCAGGACGTGATGGAACAACTCTGAAACACATTTTGAAAAGAAATCGGTTATAAAATGTTTAACGGTATAAAAGTCACACCAGTCAATCTACAACTACAACTATAAATGAGCCACGTCATGACAAAACCAACGTAATGCGTTTGCGACTAGCATGGATCCAGACCAGCCTGCGCATCCGCGCAGTCTGATCAGGATCCATGCTGTTCGCTATCAGTTTCCCTACACTTGTAATATGGTTTGTAAGCGAATTTTCTGTTAACCCATTACGCGATATATACGCCTTTTAACGCCTTTTTCACCCCCCCCCCCCTTTTTGGTGTCTCAAATGGTGAAAAAAATGCCTAATTTAGGCCCCCAACACTTGTTTTTGTTTGAGAAATGTTGTTTAAAAAAGTGACCACTTTTTCGGCGCGGCCCCAACCAAAAGATACATCAGGGGGTTGCCAGAAGGGGGATGTGCCCCCTTTTGTTTGGGGGGTTTAAAGGGGGCGGAGTACCCCTCATCGCCAAGAAGATTTTGGACTTGTGCAAGGCTAAAAATGACCCCAGGTCGATCATAAGATAACGTGTAAACAACGCTGAAAAGCATTTGACTCTATCTCAATCCATTGAGAAGTTGCAGCACTTTAAAGTCAATTTTGATGGAAAAAATCAACGAAAATTGTGATTTTTGGGCAATTTTGAGATGTCCCCTCGTTGCCATGGTAACAGGAAATTTAAGCCTGAGCATGTTGTTGCAAAGGCAATGGTCCAGTCAACACTTGTGCCAAGTTTGATTAGTATTGAAGCAGTTTTTATAGTTTTATAGCAATTTGAACTTGTAACGGGAGACTTTTCAATGAAAACAGCCATTTTGCACAAAATTGGGTTAAATAAACACTATGTATCTAATCTAGACGAGTCATTATTGAGGAATACCAACTTTGATAGAATATGTTTAAAATTCGTTGGTTAATAATACTAAAATCTATATGTATAGTAAACTGATTTCCCCACATATAAAACAAGCCCGTTTGTTCTAAAATAGTCTTCACAGTACCGGTATATGCCCAGTTTTTACCACTATAAGTTACACCATTGTCGGCATCGGTTTTTAACATAATATAAATTTTATACAATATAGTTCATTTTAACCAGTATTTGATCAATATGAGTTTTTCTATGAATGGACATTGGTGTACGACCAAGTTCACCATATCACATATCTACATTGGTTGATTGTTTCACACATAATAATCTTCTATAAAACTTTGTATGTATAATTTCTATGTTCGGACCAGCGTGAATCCCCCTCACTTCTGCAGCATAATTTAATGATGGTAAAATAATACTATCAAATAAACTTATCATTTGGGAAACTGGAAGTTCCACCGGGTTGCATACAATAAATAAATTATGTAGTGAATATGACGCATGTTGCGCAATATATCTTTGAGTTCTGTTCCAGTTTCCATTTTTAAAAAGATACACACCTAAATATTTAAAAGATTCTACAATTTCAATTATAGTGTCATACAAAAAGAAATCATAAGATGTATGTCTACCATTTTCAAAAATAATTACTTTTGTTTTAGACACATTTAATTTCAGATTCCACATATTGCAATAATGTTCTATATCATTCAAGATAGATAGTAATGAATTTGGATCATGTGTGAAAACTACAGCGTCGTCTGCAAATAACAACAAAAATACCTGTATATCATCAATGTTAACAATAACAGGAATGTTCCTTTTTATATAATTAAATATATAATTGAGGAAAAATAAACACAATATGCTACTTGCTGGATCTCCCTGTTTTACTCCAATCTAGAATTAATTAGATCAGAATGAATTGAATCAGTTTTTATATTTCACAAAAGATTTAACAGAACCATAAATTGACTTGATTGCAGTAAGAAATTTTGTACTAACATTTTCATTCAGTAACTTTCTCCATAATAAAACCCTATCAATGCAGTCAAACATTTTCTCCCAATCTAGAAATGCTACATATTATAGAGTTTCTTCTTACTCGACAAAGTCTTTATTATTATAGCATGTAGAACAAAAATACAGTCAATAGTTGACTTATTCCTTTGAAAACCATATTGATTATCAATAAATTTTTCATGTCTATCAGCCCATTTAATAAGTCTATCAACCAATAGTTTTGAGTTTATTTTGGACAAAATATTATTAAGGGTAATTCAGCGAAAGTTTTTGCTTCATGAGCCCCACCTTTAGATCGTGCTTTCGGAAAAGTCATGGTTACAAAATTGAAACATAATTTTGTAAATTAATTTGACTCAATTAAATAAACCCGCTCGAATGCATCATTACTGTACTTTAAAACCATAACTGTTAAAACAGAAAAAAGTCCAATTTTAAATTACTATGTCATAATGATTTTTGCCCTGTATTCATACATGCGTTTCAAATTCGTAACTAAAGATGAAAGTGGGATTTGAATAGACGCTCTGAAGAGCGCAAACACAAATCAACAGTCAAAGAAAACGGACGAGTGAGTCGAACTAACATAAATTATCTTTTAAAGTACTGTCTTGGTGCCAACTTCAATATTTTAAAGATAAAAAGGACATGCCAAAAATGCGATACTTACTTTTTTACTTCATTTTTCCAAATACTTAGATTTCTCTTCGGAGCCTCTTCCTTGTTTTCTTTCTTTGGTCTGTCAAGTAAGTTTGGAATTGGTTTGGAGATGGTGATGAGAGAGTTAACGTTTGGTGTTTTCATTAAATTTGGATCTCTGCGATTGATCATTGTAAAGTTAGGTGTTGGGGATTTGGGCTTTTTATACATTGTCCGTAAACCTCCTGTAACAATATGACATTACATTGTCTAAACACAAAAAATACAATCTAAAAACGTGTACCACAGATCTTAGAATGTAACTTAAGACTATTTTATTAAAATAAAATATCAATAATTTATTTACGTTTATTTAAGTTCCCATTCTTTACGCACAGTTTAACCCACGAATATCGAATCTGATTTTTTTATCTATATGCTGCGTTTATTGCCTACTTTGAAAAATCCTCTATTTTGTAAATGAATGACTGATGTTGAAACATATTTGAGCCGCGTCATGACAAAACCAACATAATGGGTTTGCGACCAGCATGGATCCATACCAGCCTGCGCATCCACGCAGTCTGATCAGGATCCATGCTGTTCGCTATCAGTTTCTCTACTTGTTATAGGGTTTGTAGGCGAACAGCATGGATCCTGATCAGACTGCGCGGATGTGCAGGCTGGTCTGGATCAATGCTGGTCGCGAACCCACTATGTTGGTTTTGTCATTACGCGGTTCATTTTAGGTAAAGTATATAACAAGAGATACCTAGATCAGTGACACTACGTTGTAATGGTGGCAGTGTGACGCTTTTCATGGCAGAATCATCTACACTCTTCCGTTGTTGGTGACGTCCAGTAGGCTTGTATGAAAACCCGATATTTTCTGAAATGTGATGGTAAATGCATTTTAAGACCTGTACGTTTGTGTCCTGCTTATCTAATATTTTCTAACTGTATCATGATTTTGATTTTGGCAAATACTGGAGTTGGGAACAACTATGGGCTTGTAACAGAATGAGTAGGAACCATATTTTCACCTCAGTGACAAAACAGACCAATTAATTAAGTAGCCATAACATTGGAACATTAACTGTCCTACCTATGACGTGTTGAAAATGTCACCCCTAAAGTGTTACAACAATGTATTTCGCATATGCTTATGACGAAAACGGTTGTGAAAACTGTATGTCCTTGTGAATGTGCTGAATTAAAAAAATGAAGTGAAATGAAACGGCGTCAAATTAACTTCATGTTTACACACTATTCAATTTCTTCCGATTTCAACAGCCATGGTAACTGTCTGGCGTGTACTTAATACATGTAATGTTCCCTGACTATTACTTTATGAATTTTATATACTACATTTAAAAAAAAACACAAAGATGTCACTGGTTTTCATACAGTGTGAGATGTCTGTCTTTTTCAAAGATTATTGTAACGCAATCTACGACATTTCGGCCATGCTACTGTTGGTCATCTGATACGTTTCTTATACGATATACTGTCATCACCGCTTCTTAATCTTGTTTGCTATTAAACACAAGTTGCCCATCACAATTTATGGTTGATTTTGTAAAGATTATAATCTCAGTTGGTGCCATTATTAGCGTTGCTATGAATTTAAAAAGCATTACGTTGCTCCATCCTTGAATTTGAAGTCATTTTTGCAACAGAAAACTTACACAACTTCATTACCTATAATCGTCGTTAACAAGCTGTTTCTTTGCGTATGACGTCATAATGTTCACTAAATATCATGCAATAGTACCTTTTGATGTCACAAAATTAAAACGAGAGTTTGCGTTCAAATTACAACTTTTAGCAACTTTTTATTCGAGTAGCTATCGTCATGAAATCAAAATGCTCCGTGATTCAGTGATCATGTTGCCATGGTGATTGGCGCTTTGCGAATATTACTTTAATGATGTTTTTTTAATTTGCAAGTATGTAGCAGAATAAATAATTAAGCAAAATATTTAATCATCGTATTGATATGACTGCTTATAATAATTTTATAGCCTTGTCTACGAATTTTCCGGACAGCTTTCGTATGCGGTTTGTTTCTCATTTTGCGTGCAAATGTACTAATTTTTCTATATTTGCAATAAATCACACTACTGTATGGGCATTTTAATGGGATTTAAAGGGAAAGGTCGGGTAATATAAGATTAATGAATAGCATACTTTATATATAAGAAGCCTTCGTGTTATGCATCTATCAGAATTGCTTTGAAGTTAATTTCTTATAGAAAAAAGTGCTGGCTCCACCTTCACAAAGATTTAACGGGATCATGACACTTTTATACGTTCTGTTCTTGTCGTTTTTATTGTTTGATTGAGACTGTTAATGAGATATAATGAAAAAATCTCTCACGCCCCCTAGCACCGGTTTATGCGGTATCCGATCCTCAACAAGTAAAAGTAATGTAATCAATTAACCCGAAGGAAATTACTACAACACTGAGATGAAGAATGGGACAACATTTTACAGCTGACACTCTCAAATTCATTTTATCCAATTGTGATCATCATGATAAACTTGTAACGAGTTCCGCGTTGCTTTCAAATCAAATGAAAAAATGCTTACTCTTTATAATAACCATTATTTGATATGTTTTTGCTTATTGAAAATAAAACATCAATGTTTTAAAATTCAGGATAGCCAACAAGAATATGTAAGTATACCTTAAATTTTAAGTGTGAAATATATAGTTTTTTTTAATTATTTCAAATTTTGAGTGACTGACACCCAGGTTATAATTTTACATTCAAAGTGATCCCTTTTCTGTAAAATATGCTAGTGTAAAAAATACTGCGCAACATGTTGATCTAATCACTCTTGAACTAATGCAAAAAGAATGCTTAACGTTATAGCGTTGTCCGTCTGTCCGTTTATCCTAAAAGAAGTCGGGTGTAACGAAACAGAATACTGAAATCCCTGTCGTTATTTTCTTACAAGACCTGTAGCCGTACTTGTCGTAAAAGTCATTATCATTGACGTTGTCCATTAGTTATGGTCGTATTCGTAATTGTTGTCGGTGTAGTCGTGGTGGCAGTCGTGTAAGTCATGGTCGTAATCGTACCCGTAGAAGACGTAGTATTAGCCTTTTTATTGACGTAGAAACAATTGTGGAAGTCGTCGTCTCATGTTGTAGAAGAGGTGATGGTCGAAATCCTCCTTGTCGGTGTGGCTTTTTTAGATTTGATTACTGAGACTTCAGTGGTAAGGTGGAACGCATGATTTAGTTCATGACCATACATTATAATGATCGTTTTTATTGTCAAGCATATTTACCTATGTCAGCGTCCCTGCATCGTTTGAAGACCGGGATAATCGGGTGGATAGTGGTCACTGTGTTATCATAACCCTTGGACGCCTCCACATCATCTGTATCCGTGTTTATCACCTCCTTTATATACATAAATAGTTGTTGTTAAATAAAATTAGAATATTCCTTAAATACTGATCTTTACATAATATATGATCATGCATTGTGTATATGAATTAAAGATTTATCAGCGATAATATCCTTTGTGTTATTTTAATATTCAAAGTGGTTATATGTATTTGTTTGAATTCCTCGTGACACCCTTGCTCTAATAGTTAATGTTCTAATCTTCTCTTATTAAATCTTCTGTTGCAACTTTCTGAATACAATTTGATCACTTAGAATTCGAGATTTTGATGAACGATTAAAAAAATATGATAAACAAGATCAACAAGGAAGGGCGGCGTTCAATGAACGCAACCCCAAACGACCAAGCAACAAGAACCAGTGGCAAGGAGCCCAGACGAACCCTAAACAAAAACGGGACAGGGCAAAAACGTTTCTAATTAAATAATAAAAGGAAAGTTGTTAAATTTAAAATGTACACTGGACTCGTCTCAGGTACATTATAAGAAATTTATCGCATGAAAATGAAAGCTGTCTGGTTTCTTGTTTGAAACGTCGCTTATTTCTATATCAGTTAGTCCTAGAATACTAGTATCTAGAACCTGTATATTATGTGACTTCTGATATAGAGTTTCTTGATGATCTAGATTTTTTCCGGCTACTAATTGTACGTTACGAACGCTGAGTTGTTTAGCACCTATTCTCTTAGAATTATAAACAATATTCAGTAAAGCATTTTACTTATCTCCCGCAAATTTACGTTCACCATACATTGTCTATTTTTCAAATAATTAATCTTAAGTAAATTGATAAAAACTATTTCATTATTCAGTTAAAATAATGGAACAAAAATAAAAATTTGCCTACCATATTGTCGATATTGTCCATGATAATAGACGAGGCTTTTTGTTTAATTTTTAAAGCGCAGATCCAGCTTTGTATCTGGTTACATTATTTATAGCACAAAAGCTAATATTACGTGCAAGCTTTCGATTTCAATAAGCGTTTATATTACATGTCTGTTTAATAAGGTCTTAAGAAGAAAATCGTTAAAATAAAAATTAATCGGGTATTTAATAAAACTACCGTATTTATTGTAATAAGTGACCACGGACTGTACAAATATGATGAAAGTTAGTTTTAAGAAACCATTTTTCGTCGGAAAGATTTGGCTTACAAATGCCTTTTCATGCCAGACAGATTCTTTAATACCACGCCCTTGACAATAAATATGCGACCCCAAAGCTGCGATTGGCAAACAATAATTATTACATAGACTACTTGACCAAAGATCACAGACTTAACATACACTATGAAGGTATTGGTTAAAACAAAATAGTAAAAAATTTAAACATATAAATATACTTACATACTTGTGACGCCAAAAAAAAAAACTATATTCGTTTTAAAGCCTCCGGTCCATGCAAAAATATACATACACATTTTTTATATAAATTGTAGATAACGTGATTTATTACATGCTTTTCGGTGTTTTATAGAAGTATATCAGTGATATAAAACTGTTAATTTCACTGTTTGAAATAGTGAAATTACCACTTTCATAATTTCACTGTTTTGAATTTAAGCCCCTTATGTTGTTTCAGTGAAATACCAGCGTGCACTGTACTGGGTACCAACTTAATGACGTGACGTTGTAAATTTGGCGCGCTTTTTCATTCAGTATTAGGTTTAATGTCTTTTTAAAACGTTTCTTTGCATGTAATAAAAAGAAAATTTGTTTAGTTTACTGTAAGATTGAAATATATTTCACCTTGTGAACACCAAAAGTTCATATTTCACTCGTGGCTGCGCCACTCGTGAAATATACCTTTTGGTGCTCACTCGGTGAAATATATTCCGATCTTACACTGAACTAAACAAATATCCACTATAATATTATTACATTCTATTTTACACATACTTTTGAACATCTTTATATATCTTAATTGTACATAACACGAGATGTGCTAATTTCTGCATAGTAAAACCCTTACAATTGTATCAAAAATCATTTAAACATACGTTATGTTTAGCAACTGATTTTATGATATATTGTGTTATTATAATACATAATGTATATAAAAACACACACTTGTTTGTTCAATTTGTTCGTTTTAGTAGTAAAAAATATCTAGTTCGAACAGATATAGTATGTACATTATGCTAGGAGCGAATCAATAGTGCAGCTTTTGCAACAAGTATGACAGTAATAGAAATAAAATTGATATATGGCCTGTAGAATTCTATAAGAAGTATTTAACACTATACAGCCGACCGGTATTCAATAGCTGGGTAGAAAATAAGATATAGCACTTAATATGTGTTCATTTCTTTTATAGACGTTGTTGATTTTTGGGTTTTTAAAAATCCAGTGTTGTATGTGTTGCATTTTTTGCAGACGACAGTTGCGAACAAATAAAAATGCATGCATGTATAAATAATTCAATATTTGAAATTGATTTTTATTACGTAATCAAAACATGTAAATAGGAAGAACAACTACATTTTTCAAGTAGATTTCGTTTTATCATTCGTAAAATATGATTTATTAAGTATCAGTAAAAAAAATCAAGATAAACTTACATAACGTGGCAGTGCGGATCGAAATCCCCTCCGATTTGTTTGTATTACCGCTGTATACATATCAATATGTCTTCATTTTATTAATTTATGTTTATTTTACCACTTCTGTTTTATTCAAAGGAGACATTAAAATGTATAACTATGTTTAACAGTTGTATATAAATTTATGAAGTGCGAATCATAAAACAAAAGGACAGTTGGAAAAATACCAAATAAATCATTGAGCGTGTAAGAACCAAATGCACACTTAAAACACAACGCTATCTTTTGTACTTACAGATAAATGTCTGTCCGTCCGTCTGTCTCAGATTAGTCAAGTCTCGCTATCAGTATGATGAGTTTACAAAATATCAAGGAAGGTAGATAAAAGGATCGGAGGTCACTTTTTATTTACAGGGACAAAATACAACTATAACATAATTTTATAATTAAATATGCAACCTATTTACACTATAAACATTGTTTAAAAACTTATTTTTGTTGCTTATACATTTTACATTTTTACTGTTTTTACTTAAAGAATATATTATTTTTTATCATAAACTATTTTATTTTTTATAGGAATACATGTATATCCTGACAAGAGACAAATAGTGTTTTGAAAAACAACTCATTCTGAAGAAGGACCTGTTACCATGGAAACCCTTTAATTATGACAAGATAAGAGTAAATCTAGTTCATGTATTCATGTATATTAATTAAACCTTGTCTATATTGTTCACGGGTCGTAAAACAATTTTAATTTTAATTATTATTTGAATAGTCGAACGAAAAAATAGACACGTCTATCTATATGATTGCAGTATATATCTGGTACCACTGTTTAAATCAATCAGATGAATTTGCTGTACCTTTCTGTCCATAAAACTTCATGTAAATCAGTATGAAAAACCCTTCACTCTTCTCCGTCCAATGGCCAGATTTGGAAACGTCGTGTATTGAAGTCGTCATATTTTGGTACCAATTACAGCGGCCTAAATGATTGTTACTATTCTAACTCCGGATGTGACGGATTCTGCACGAGCTAGATATGATATGAGCCGCGTCACGACAAAACCAACATAATGGGTTTGCGACCAGCATGGATCCAGACCAGCCTGCGCATCCGCGCAGTCTGATCAGGATCCATGCTGTTCGCTATCAGTTTCTCTACTTGTTATAGGGTTTGTAAGCGAACAGCATGGATCCTGATCAGACTGCGCGGATGCGCAGGCTGGTCTGGATCCATGCTGGTCGCAAACCCATTGTGTTGGTTTTGTCGTGACACGGCTCAATTATGGTTACTATAATGTTATAATTTAATTTATAAAATACATGTTTACATGAGTTAGCAACACGGGTATTAAAAAATGTCCGGACGACATTAAGTCTAATCCGCCATAACACGATTTTCACCCGCACTGATCCGACAGTGATCATGCTGGGATTTCGTTTGTTAATCAGTGTTTCTTTCTGCCGAACAGATTAAATCTTTGTACACAATATCATTGCATTATTTCAGTCATGCTATAATAAGCTCAGAAAAATATATTGTTGAACAAATTAAGATATGGAATGGATTGTTTACGGCGAAATCTAGTCGTTTTTTTGTGGTAGATATATTCATTCAACAGTTTTGTAAGTATGAATTGTATTCATTATTATATAGTCTATATGGAATCTTTGATATTGATAAATATATATTAGGCAAAACAAACTTTCTAAAGCTAATGAATGGTTGAATCTGCTATATGAATCATAAAAGGGAGAGAGCATGTCAAGGACCCCGTGTACGTTTTCTTTTATCAATATTTTTGTTTAAAACATTTTAGAAAAGAAATGCATTAAATGCATTATTTTAAAACTGTTGTAATTTCTAGTATATAAGACAATGAAAAATGTAAATATTCATAACGGCGTTTTTTCCCAATTTGACCTTCACTTCGCTAAATTCAATTCATCTCGCAATCTGGACAAAACCATTTATCATTTAAAGGATTTTTTTTTCAAAAATACATATTGACTGAAAAACGAACAGAACAGAACAGAACATAATCTTTATTTGAGAGGCACAGATTACAAGGTGACATTTTGTACATGTCAATATTAAACAGTGCAGACCATGATAAAACAGCAGGATGTGCCGGATGATAGGTTTGCACTGGTTACATTGGTAGACTCAGTGGTCAACAGCAGGTTAAAGGTTGAGAAATTTGTCGACTACATATAGACATTATTATTTGCTTAATATCGCAAGAAATATTTTAGTTATCAAGAACTACCGTAAAATTGAATTTAAAAATAAATCAAATGTTAATAATGCAAATAAATAATTTTTTTTCCGCGTGTCCACATTTTTAGTTTCGTTCTGTAAAATTTCCTTTATTCGTAATTGTAAGTGTATTTTTTCAATATTGTAGTTATCATAACAAGTTTTAGACAATAGAGATTGATTGTAAAGATTTAACAAATACATATATAAAAATTATAAAGGGATTATTACGTAGGGATTAGTAAAACTTTTATCTACTAGTACTCGTACAGCGCGAAAACACCTATACAATGCGATAAATGATGTAAAAAATAATATACAATATTAGTGTCACCTCTTTACAATATCTTTATGGAAAATCGGGACAATATGCTATTTATAAGTAAACAGATTTTGGGAATTTTATTATAATCATTGTAAAAATTTAAAGAAGACAGGAATAGCAAGAAAATTACAATGGTAGACATATTGATGAACATCCCCAAAGTCGAAAGGCGTCACAGAGCAGCCATAATGATATAGCTGTTAATATAAATTCTAAATTTACAAAACCGTTTGACGAATCAATGATTTTTAATTAACGGTATAAATGTTCACCCGAGATGCCATGCAAATAATGATATTTTTTCTTTAAATCATTTTCGTAATTTGACCTATAATTATCATAGTTTACTATGAATTCAATTAATTTCATCATTGATAAATTCATCGTATATACATGTTAATCTTCAAAGCGCCGTATTGAATTAATAAAAATATGCACATTTATAAATTCGTCTTAAGTAACTAACGTATGTTATATAGTGTTTATATTATAAGTTGTTTGTTAGGATATTAAAGGAGATTAGTACTTTAAAACAGTGCATGGGAAAGGTAATAAATAAAATATTTTGTAAAACCGGGTAAACAAGGAAAACTTGTAAGGCGCGTTAAAGAATTAAAATAGATTAAATTTACTTTGTTATGTTAACAAGATTCTAATTGTACTAGAATAATTGTAATACTTCTTAAATATCAATAGTGTTTTCATATGTAGAGTAAAGAATTTTTATAACGACTCGTACACAATAGTTTGGTACAATTTGTCTCTCAAATTTATACAGTTTGATATATGAAATTGCATAAAATATCATAGGAAAATAAGATATTGTCATTGTATATACTTGTATAATTTATAGTAAAGCCGTCTGCATTCTCATGAACAAATTATCTTGTTTTACTTTTCATCACTCTTTTTTTACTAAAACTTTAAAAAGTGAATTAAACCATTTCATTCATTCATTCATTCATTCATTCATTCATTCATTCATTCATTCATTCATTCATTCATTCTTATTTAGACAATAGTTTTTAAACAGAAATCTATAATGTCGGTTATTTAAATGTTATTTAGAGAGGAAATATCAGCTTTGTCCTCTCCCTGGAGCTTAAAATGCGCGTGTTCTTATTCCCAAATAGTCTCATTTTATATTTCATAAAGAAATAATACTCTACGAGAGTTCAAATTTTCGCATTCTTTTTATTTGGTTTACAATTATTGAAGTTAGGTTATATTGTAGTTTGGACTTCATAGCTTTTTACGGTCGTTGCTCGCAGGTCTTTTCATATTCAGAATAAAAGGTGATGATCAAAGAGCAGTGTTAATAAAATATTGAATGATTATGTTTATATCAATGAATATGCAGTAAGTATCGTCATAACACTGTTAAAATTTCACAGCCAGATAATAATTAAATAATAACTGAAGAAAATCAAAATATACATATATTTCAATGGACCAAAAGCACATAGCGTAAAATAACATCAATTCATCCTTTGTCAATCGGATATCAAGTCAGGATTGTGCAAGAAAAAAACAACAATTTGGGTTCAAGAAGGGCAGCTATTCATCACATTATGTTAAATCATTTCAGAAAAATAAAACCTAATAATTTGTGGAACAACATTTGTATGTCCAGATTATAACGACAACGTTTCTTTAATTCTTTTTTCAGATTTGTCAAAGATACCTACACAGTAATAGACGTACTGTCGAAGAAACTCGATGACAATTATTCTTCGATGATGTGATGCATATTATCATGTATTTCATCTAGATAAGCACAACCTGAACGTTTATTATAGCAATTGCTACGGAAGTTTAAAAATACTATTTAAAGTGAACAGACAGACAGACATATATACATGATATTTGATAGCTGCAAGCACTTTTTATGTATGTCTGTATGATAAATGTTAAGTGGACTAATATAACAATAGAAATGGACCTATGTGTTTAATGACAAGTCTTATGAGACAAACAGAAAAAAACTGACAACATGATTGAATCAAGTGAAAAAGAAACTCGCGCGATCTTTATGAACTTTAAGGAATTGCGATGCTTAGAAAAGAAAATGCGGGCTCTGGATTTAGAAAAATCTTACAATATCAGTTTAATAAATCTAGATCAAAAAGTTGTAAAAGTGAAATATAAACGGTTACACGATAAAGTGTCCAAAATAAAATCTCACCTCAGCGTGAATGAACTGGACGAACTCAAAAAGCTAGAAGAAGAGGGAAAGTTAAAGATAAATCTTCCTTCATCCGATATAAATGTAAAGATAATTGCAGCTGAAAAGAGACTAAAACTAATGCCAAGAGCTAAAAGTGCTGTACCACGGTTACAGTCCAGTCGAACAGAAGCAGAAAAGAAAAATATGGATTTAATTCTTAAAACACCAAGATCAGCACGACGTTTTCGAACTCCATCGGCAACGCCACGTACCCCTGAGGCAACGCCGCGTAGAGAGCTATTAAGAACACATTCCAAGTCCAATAAGTCAAATACCCCGAGAAAATCGATATCACCAAAACCTGAGATTGAATTCGAGGAAGGTGATTACATTGTGCCAAAATCTGTACGTGAAGAGAGACGGAGATCTATCAACATCCGATGTATTGATGAAGATATAAAGACTTTTAAAATACCGAGTGTAGCTGTTATACAAGAGACAGATGTTTATGATAACATTTCAATACAAGGTAGTACAACTTCTCGTAATGGACTTGATATTCATAAAATTGAATTAAAAGATTCAGAACACAACTCTGATGCACGCGCTCCTAGTCCAGTAATAACTATTACGGATGTAGGAGTAAGTAAACGCAAAAATTCGTTTAGCAAACCTAGAAATAACTTAACGATCAACAGTACAGATAAAGCAAAAACGGGCTCTGGATCTACAGCAAATGATATTAAGAAACCTAGTTCTCCGGTTATAAAAGTGACCAATGTAGATTCTAATGAAAGTCCGCTAAATAAGTCTTCATTTTTGCAGCTGCCAACAGAGGAAGGTCAGAATAGATTGTGTACAGAAGAGCAAGTTAATCATAGTTATTCTGGGCCCTCTAAAATAAGGCCAATGAGCGTCCCAGCCACTCAGGTTACAGATTTCGGCGCAATTCACAAGAAAAATCGTCCTAAAACAGCCATGGAACTAGCTTTAGAAACTCGTAAAAAATCTGTTATTGATATTCAACGTGCCTCTACTTTACTTAAGGAAGGTAAAACGAGGTCACCTTTCTCAAGCCATGAAAAGGAACCGGAGGATAAGAAAAAAACAAAGCCATTTCGCTCTATAAGGGAAGGTATAAACTCTACAACTAACTACACCGATGTTCTAGACAACACATTGGGCGATGATCTTCACAAAGAAATGAAGAAAGGTATGATACTTAGCGAAGTAGCCACTGGATTATATCTTGAAGAAAAAATTGACAACTTCTTAGAAAAGGTAGACGGTTACGTTAAGGAAAACCCAAATTACGTATATGACCCAAATGCGCCTAAGATAAAGACAGTTCGGAGGAAAAAGTCTCCGAAGAAACCGAAACGAAACAAACTACGTCGTCGCAACCTAGAGAGACAACTGATAGAGGTAGACATCGAAGAAATGAAGAAAAGTCGGTGGCTACGGACGGACGATGAAAACTTAGATTCAACGGGAATTAACACGTTGGTGGTAGATCAGATGAGAATGTTAAGTAAGCTTCGACACTCATATGACGATTAGTACAGTGGATAGTGAAATCTGTGATACAGATATATAACGTTACATCATCATAAGATACGTTGTTGGTCAACGTGATTCTTGTATTGTAATGTGGTGTGACTATAAGAGAAAAATACAATATTAAACAATATTTGATATTTAATAGGTAAAACATTTTAGCTTTAAAGAATATAAGATATTTGTCTAATAAGTGCATGTATTATATATGTGTTACTTAGTAATTTCACTAGTCATAACTAATTGAATTAAACGCTAATTAATATATCATTGTTTTATTGTCTTTCTTCTTGTGCATTGATATGCTTAATGAAAAGTTGTGTTATATACATATATGAAAAAAAAAGATTAAAGATAATTAAAACATTTCAATTCCCAGTGAGTGGAAAATGAGAATGGTGGTAATAAAATATCTTCATATTGAAGAAAAAGACGGATATCCAAATCCAAGTTTCAGATTCAATTCCGGTATCGTTGTAAGGACATGATTGTTCAGAAAATTCTTTTATTGAGTTGTAAAGGTCTTTCCAGCTTAAGCTTAACTGTTTGAGGAAGACACCAGGCGCCTTTTAATGCATTGTTTCGGGGACGAGTGGGAACCTGAATAGAACCATCCACCTTCTGTAAGCTAGCTAGATAGTTTCTTCATATGAAAGAACCAATGTCTCTGACTTGAATGCCATGACGGGATTCGAACTCACAGCGGTTAGGCAAGTGATTTGAAGTCGGCAACCTTAAATAGCATGCCTCCAGATGCATGCTTATTTTCATGGATATTTTGAAAATGTATCAAAAAGTGAAATACTGTCAAGTAAACAAAGAAAGTAATTTACACATAGCAAATTGTAATTAAAATCTACGGACATTACTAAAAATAGGTCAAAATATGTGACCTGAGACCTAAGTGTGTTACTCACCCAGTACAAATGTGGTGATAAATAACACATTATTAAATGCTTTTCGGTGGTTTATAGAAATATATCAGTGATATAAAATTGGTAATTTCACTGTTTGAAAGAGTGCAATTACCACTTTGATAATTTCACTGTTTTGAATTTAAGCCCCTTACGTTGTTTCAGTGAAATACCAGCGTGCACAGTACTGGGTACCAACTTAATGACGTGACGTCGTAAATGACGTCACATTGTATTATTATTTGGCGCGCTTTTCATTCAGTATTAAGTTTAATGCCTTTTTAAAACGTTTCTTTGCATGTAATAAAAAGAAAATTTGTTTAGTTTATTGTAAGATCGAAATATATTTCACCTTGTGAACACCAAAAGTTCATATTTCACTCGTGGCTGCGCCACTCGTGAAATATACCTTTTGGTGCTCACTCGGTGAAATATATTTCGATCTTACACTGAACTAAACAAATATCCTCTATATATCTGTCACAAAACGCATATTACATGTAAATTATTAATTGAGTCTTGATTTTTTAAACTTTTCTTTAAATCTAAGTACATTTTTCTCAAGTTAGATATTCTTTCATCTGGAGGCATGCAGCTTTAACCATTCAATATGTAGCAACATATAATAAATGTAAATAAACATACCATATCGATAAAATGCAACCGCGGATCTACCAAGGAGTTAGTGTTGATTACAGAAATAAGTAAATGAACAATTAAAGCGCTTAAAATGCAATTGCAGCTAACCTGATCTCAGACCTATCACAGACATGCTTCAAAATGTTGTAGTTCACGCTTTAAATTGTAATTGTATCGAGTGTAGTTAAAGCTGTAATATGTTAGCAACTTTGTTGTTATGCTGGCTTTAATGACGTATTTATAATTGAATAAAGAAGACACAAATTACCCCAAAAGAAATTGGTGCAGAAATAAAATACTAACGGCTTTTTAAAATTTCTTCCTCGGACTGAGCAATGTTTCTCACAAATAGAAATACTTTTACTTTCTCATAAAAGAAACCAATACTTGGACACCATCAGGGAGGGGCCAATTTTGACTTCAGGGACATGATTTGCAAAGGTATATAACTTTTCCACACGAAGATTTTATATTGTTTACCTATTTGCGATGGCAGTTTTTGATCTCAGGGACATAATTAATATAACTTTTGTAGAAGACAACAAGGTGACGCTATATACCAGATATCTAATGATCTGGGAATTGTGGCGTCAAAGTAGAATATTTAAAAGTATGCTTACTATACAAAAATCTAGGAAGATGAAATAAATAAATAACAATGTAAATAAAGTGAATACATGTATACAACTTTTTCTACAGAAGTCCACTAGGTAGTGCTTCATGCCAGCTATCTGAGCTCTGGACATTGTAGTTTAACACTGCCATAACAAAAGCTCACCTCTAAGCACAGTGTTCCGGAGAGCTTAAAATTATAGTATATAAGACAATGAAAAATGTACATATTCATATGTAACGGAATTTTTCCCAATTTGACCTTCACTTCGCTATATTCAATTCATCTCGCAATCTGGACAAAACCATTTATCATTTTAAGGATTTTGTTTTTTAAAAATACATATTGACTGAATAACGAACAGAACAGAACAGAATTTCTATTTGAGAGGCACAGATTACAAGGTGACATTTTGTACATGTCGATATTAATAATTTCTTGCATAGCAGACTGGCGTTTCCGTGAGTTTTACCCATTCCGGAAATTTCATCTGGCATGGGGGGGTGCCAGATGAGTCGCGTGCCAAACAACAACGTCATTTTAGCGCACTTTATGAATGAACCGCGTTAAAATGACGTCGTTTTAGAAGGGAAATATGTGCATAGGATGACGTCATTTCGCCGTTGTTATTTAAGTTGTAAGTTCATACGCTATTGTAAGAAAATAATTATGGAGGAAATGACTTTAATTTCCATGAACATATATCATATTGAGGTAAACCATTTTAAATATGAAATAATATGGCAGAATATGCAAGAAAAAATATCTGACATAATATTATGATTGCGGTTCGGATCGGAATATCCGTCCCGAGGGGATCCGCCCATTGGGCGGTAACGAGGCTTGCTATTTCCCTTCTAAAACGACGTCATTTTAACGCGGTTCATTCATAAAGTGCGCTAAAATGACGTTGTTGTTTGGCACGCGACCCATCTGGCACCCCCCCCACCCCATGCCAGATGGAATTTCCGGCATTGGTAAATCTCACGGAAACGCCAGTCTGCTATGCAAGAATAAACAGTGCAGACCATGATAAAACAGCAGGATGTGCCGGATGATAAGTTTGCACTGGTTACATTCGTAGACTAAATAAATCAAATGTTTATTTGTTGTTTTTTTCTTCATTTTTTCCGCGTGTTCACATTTTTAGTTTCGTTCTGTAAAATTTCCTTTATTCGTAATTGTAAGTGTATTTTTTCAATATTGTAGTTATCATAACAAGTTTTAGACAATAGAGATTGATTGTAAAGATTTAACAAATACATATATAATCAAAGCACAGAAGGTGCTGAATTTGTTTGGGTCTCAGAATGTAAGAAAGGTGCAGGTTGTGAGATTATATGTATAGTGCCACCAATGCTTTCCAGCGTTTTAATTGTAGTAAATTGGCTATAAGACTAATTGCAACACTGATATTCAATCCAATGTTTATTTGACTTTAACAATTTGAAAAAAAAGAGTTACCTTTACTGGGATTTGAACTCCAGACTTCTCGCTTCCTAAGCGAGCCCGAAAACCCTTCAGCCACGGTGAATTTATATGTGAACGGGCTGAAGAAAACCATATTATTCTAAATTAGGGCTTGTAACGACTTTAACTGTTGTTTAACACAGATGTAAATAATCCTGGAGCTTACTATAAGCATTTATATTTATAAAAAATCAAAGTGCTGCAAGTTCTGTGGTATTTTCTGATCTTTGCGATCTAAATCGTACTGTATATATGTATGCATTTTCCTGTATAGGTTTATTTTTATGTATTATAATTCATTTTGCAAGGCACCAGAGTTTGATACATACGGAATTCTGCATTACTAGAGTTGCATCAAAAAATTATTTATGTTCATTTTTTACGACAGTCACACTTTATCCTTGCATATCATGGCTACTTCCTTAACAAAAACACTTAAAAAAGAATTTATCAGAAAAAAAAATTTTCACGACTGGGATTCGAACTCGAGACCTCTCACTCACTAAGCGAGCGCGTTACCACTGTACCACGGAGAAGTTATACATAAATGGTCTGAATAATATCAAGTCATTCTAAATTGAGAACTTCCATTGCATTTCGGGTTTGTAATCCTTATTAATTTCGAGGTATTTTGTTCAGGGAAAACCTGTTGTTTAAAATTGAAGTAAATATTTTAGCGAAAATCCTCTCGCCCAAACAGTCCGACATGTAGAATCTATATATTCCACTACTCGGTTTGTGTAGTATTCGGTTATAAATAGTATTTTCATTGATAAAATCATATTCATCCGCGTAATTTGTGATTGTGCATTTATTGACAATTCTATAAGCCAACGCTATTGTTTAACTTTAAATGCGGTATAATTTGTTGGATACTTGTAACAAAATAAAATATTTCTTTCTTTTAAATCGCTAGTTTTAAGCTGTTTTGAGAACTACTTGTTGTTAGGTTTGTTGTAAACTTCTGTGTCAGAGATTGAATGTCCGCTTTGTATTTAGTTATTTTCGATCAGAAAATACAATAAAACAATATTAGAAACCTTCGACCATTCGGGAATTACTGTGCTTGAAAATTGATGCGCCTGTCTTTGACCATCTTTACGCAGTGATCTCCCCTGAATTTTTCGGCTTTAGTGTACATACAAAAGGGAAGTAACCGCTTCAAAAAAGTGGACTACTTTCGGCATTTGCAATTAAGAACAGTATACTCTGAAATTTCGCTACCATTATTTGTTTGGTCTGACGACCCAAACAAATAAAAATTATAAAGGGATTATTACGTAGGGATTAGTAAAACTTTTATCTACTAGTACGAGGGTTGTCCAAACAATTCGTGCACTACAGTTATTGTCGTGAGATTTATTGATAAAAAGGCATGAATTATATATCACTCGAAGGGGAAATTTGTCGGAAAAAAGAAAACAAAAGAAAAAGCCGTGTAACCGGCGTGTCGTAAAAAGGAATCGTCATACAGTTACCTTAGTAACGTAATATCGGCGCACGACAAAGATTTGGGTTAGTTCATTAATTTGTTGCATCACAGAATCCTTTAAATACTACATATAAACGTCAAAATTCAGGGAAAAGTGTGTATATGTATTCCTGACGTCACTTGAAAATATGATGTCATTTCTCCTATTACGTTACGGTCGTAAACAAATATTTCCGTGTGGTTGTCAATACTGTCATTACATGAAAGTGTCAAACGCTAAACGTCTGGAAATACGGATAATCATTAAATTTTGCGCAAGTATCGGTAAAACACCGACAGATACCTAATGGCAAGCGGGAACAGTTCATTGTCATGATAGCTGGCTTATAAATGGCACAAACACACTGTAGAAGGGAGAGAGTCGGTAGACGATGACAACCGATCAGGCAGACATCCGTCCGTAATGCCGGCGCAAATCAACTAACCCAATTTTTTGTCGTGTGCCGGTATTACGTTACTTAGGTAACTGTATGATGATTCTTTTTCACGACACGCCGGTTACACAGATTTTGTTTTGTTTTCTTAATTGAGACAGATTTCCGCTTCAAGTAATATATAATTCATAACTTTATGTTAATAACTCTTACGATAATAAGTGCAGTGCACGAATTTTTTGGACAACCCTCGTACAGCGCGAAAACACCTATATAATGCGATAAATGATGTAAAAAACAATATAAAATATTAGTGTCACCTCTTTACAATATATTTTTGAAAATAGGGAAAATATGCTATTTATAAGTAAACAGATTTTGGGAAATTTATTATAATCATTGTAAAAATTTAAAGAAGACAGGAATAGCAAGAAAATTACAATGGTAGACATATTGATGAACATCTCTCAAATTCGAAAGGCGTCACAGTGCAGCCATAATGATATAGCTGTTAATATAAATTCTAAATTTACAAAACCGTTTGACGAATCAATGATTTTTAATTAACGGTATAAATGTTCACCCGAGATGCCATGCAAATAATGATATGTTTTCTTTAAATCATTTTCGTAATTTGATAAATTCATCGTATATACATGTTAATCTTCAAAGCACCGTATTGAATTAATAAAAATATGCACATATAATTGAGCCGTGTCACGACAAAACCAACATAGTGGGTTTGCGACCAGCATGGATCCAGACCAGCCTGCGCATCTGAGCAGGATCCATGCTGTTCGCTTACAAAACTCTATAACAAGTAGAGAAACTGATAGCGAACAGCATGGATCCTGATCAGACTGCGCGGATGCGCCGTATTGAATTAATAAAAATATGCACATTTATAAATTCGTCTAATGTAACTAAAACGTATGTTATATAGTGTTTATATTATAAGTTGTTTGTTAGGATATCAAAGGAGATTAGTACTTTAAAACAGTGCATGGGAAAGGTAATAAATAAAATATTTTGTAAAACCGGGTAAACAAGGAAAACTGGTAAGCCGCGTTAAAGAATTAAAATAGATTAAATTTACTTTGTTATGTTACAAGATTCTAATTGTACTAGAATAATTGTAATAATTCTTAAATATCAATAGTGTTTTCATATGTAGAGTAAAGAATTTTATAACGACTCGTGCACAATAGTTTGGTACAATTTGTCTCTCAAATTTATACAGTTTGATATATGAAATTGCATAAAATATCATAGGAAAACAAAATCAGGATATAAGATATTTTCATTGTATACTTGTATAATTTATAGTTAAACCGTCTGCATTCTCATGAACAAATTATCTTGTTTTAAAAAGTGAATTGAACCATTTCATTCATTCATTCATTCATTCATTCATTCATTCATTCATTCATTCATTCTAATTTAGACAATAGTTTTTAAACAGAAATCTATAATGTCGGTTATTTAAGTGTTATTTAGAGAGGAAATATCAGCTTTGTACTCTCCCTGGAGCTTAAAATGCGCGTGTTATCCCTCATGTACAGATTCAATCAAACCGAGTCTGCAATTCTCTTGTAATTTTGTTGTGATTAATGCTTCCGAGGGATCACTTTGTTTCCAGATTCTTATTCCCAAATAGTCTCATTTTATATTTCATAAAGATATAATACTCTACGAGAGTTCAAATTTTCGCATTCTTTTTATTAGGTTTACAATTATTGAAGTCAGGTTTTATTGTAGTTTGGACTTCATAGCTTTTTACAGTCGTTGCTCGCAGGTCTTTTCAAATTCAGAATAAATAGAGGATATTTGTTTAGTTCAGTGTAAGATCGAAATATATTTCACCGAGTGAGCACCAAAAGGTATATTTCACGAGTGGCGCAGCCACGAGTGAAATATGAACTTTTGGTGTTCACAAGGTGAAATATATTTCGATCTTACACTAAACTAAACAAATTTTCTTTTTATTACATCCAAAGAAACGTTTTAAAAAGACATGAAACCTAATACTGAATGAAAAGCGCGCCAAATAATAATACAACGTGACGTCATTTACGACGTCACGTCATTAAGTTGGTACCCAGTACTGTGCACGCTGTTATTTCACTGAAACAACGTAAGGGGCTTAAATTCAAAACAGTGAAATTATCAAATTGGTAATTTCACTGTTTCAAACAGTGAAATTACCAGTTTTATATCACTGATATATTTCTATAAACCACCGAAAAGCATGTAATAAAAGGTGATGATCCAAGAGCAGTGTTAATAAAATATTGAATGATTATGTTTATATCAATGAATATGCAGTAAGTATCGTCATAACACTGTTAAAATTTCACAGCCAGATAATAATTAAATAATAACTGAAGAAAATCAAAATATTATATGTTTTTTTGGTTTTGGAGTGATATATGTGGATTTATTTAATTTTACCCATGAAATATGGTGCTATATCAGTCAAATATATTTCATATTTTTTTTAAAAAAAATATGAAATATAAATATGAAAGTGGGCGGAGTCAAAACTCATATTTATTTTAAGGGACTTCTTTCGCCGTTTTGTTTGAAAAATCTGATAAATACAAAACAACTTTTTCTTGAATATTGTTTTGAAACCTATCTAGCATGATAGAAAATGGTCTAACTAAGAAAATTAATCCGAACACCAATATCTTTAATTCAGTAATTAACGCTGTACAGACGTTTAAAAAGTTGTTTACATGACGTCTCAATGTAGCGCCAAACAGAGCGTGCTTACGCATAAATTACTGCGCGCTGTAAATTGCAGTTGGTAGCAAGCAAGGGGATTCGATACCATTTTCTTTGATAATGAAATTAAATAAAAAGGTTATTTTTTCGTTTTTTGTGAAATATGGTATATATTTTCACTCAACATGATAAAATGCCGCATATTTTCACTCGCCGTACCGGCTCGTGAAAATATGTGGCATTTTATCATGTTTCGTGAAAATATATTCCATATTTCACGCAAACGAAAAAATATCCTCTTATTATTTAATTTTTCCCATGAAATATGGTGCTATATCAGTCAAATATATTTCATATTTTTTAAAAATTAATATGAAATATAAATATGAAAGTGGGCGGAGTCAAAACTCATATTTATTCTTAGGGACTTCTTTCGCCATTTTGTTCGAAAAATCTGATAAATACAAAACAAATTTTTGTTGAATTTTGCTTTGAAAACTATCTAGAATGATAGAAAATGGTCTAACTAAGAAAATAAATCCGAACACCAATATCTTTAATTCAGTTATTAACGCTGTACAGACGTTGAAACAGTTGTTTACGTGACGTCACAATGTAGCGCCAAATATCGCGTGCAAGACAAGACGCAATAATATTTTGCTGTACAATTGCAGTTGCGTAGCAAGCAATAGGTTTCGTAACCATTTTTCTTTGATAATGAAATTAAATAAAAAGGTTATTTTTTCGTTTTTCGTGAAATATGGTATATATTTTCACTCAACATGATAAAATGTCACATATTTTCACTCGCCGTCCCGGCTCGTGAAAATATGTGACATTTTATCATGTTTCGTGAAAATATATTCCATATTTCACTCAAACGAAAAAATATCCTCTTATTATTTAATTTTACCCATAAAATATGGTGCTATATCAGTCAAATATATTTCATATTTTTGAAAATAAATATGAAATATAAATATGAAAGTGGGCGGAGTCAAAACTCATATTTATTTTAAGGGACTTCTTTCGCCGTTTTGTTTGAAAAATCTGATAAATACAAAACAACTTTTTCTTGAATATTGTTTTGAAAACTATCTAGCATGATAGAAAATGGTCTAACTAAGAAAATTAATCCGAATAACAATATCTTTAATTCAGTAATTAACGCTGTACAGACGTTTAAAGAGTTGTTTACATGACGTCACAATGTAGCGCCAAACAGCGCGTGCTTACGCATAAATTACTGCGCGCTGTACAATTGCAGTTGGTAGCAAGCAAGGGGTTTCGGTACCATTTTCTTTGATAATGAAATTAAATAAAATACTCAACATGATAAAATGCCACATATTTTCACTCGCCGTACCGGCTCGTGAAAATATGTGGCATTTTATCATGTTTCGTGAAAATATATTCCATATTTCACGAAAACGAAAAAATATCCTCTTAATATTACCTGCTAAGATTTCATATCACCCGAGCCGTTAGGCGAGGGTGATATTTTATCTTGGCAGGTAATATATCCACATTTATCACTCCAAAACCAAAATAATAATTTTATTACCCTTCCCCTGCCGAGTTTAGACGATTTTTTAAAAAATCATTGCTGTTTCAAATGAAACGTCGAAATAAGATTCCCTTTAGGGTACCCCTTCATCACAACATGACGTCACATAATTACATGACGTATTTTTCCCGTACCTAACGAATGTAAACAAGAGAAAAGGAGTAGTCTATTGAACGCACTTTTTTGTAATTAATATCAAGCTTTCACGAGGTCATATTTTTTTTTAATACTGATGAGAATATGTATCATTATTCTACTTTGGTAAATATTTATCATTTGACAGTTAAAAAGTGCTTGTAAATCGGAATTTACACCGCGTAAAATCGAACCGTACGCGCATCACCTCAGCGCTGTATATTACCCGTCTGGCTCGGTAGTATCAATTTCTTTCGGGTGATCAATATCCAATCAAAAAGGTGGAAAAAATCTGGAAGGGTAATAATATATGTTATTTTGGTTTTGGAGTGATATATATAGAAGATATTTGTTTAGTTCAGTGTAAGATCGGAATATATTTCACCGGGTGAGCACCAACAGGTATATTTCACGAATGACGCAACCACGAGTGAAATATGAACTTTTTGTGTTCACAAGGTGAAATATATTTCGATCTAACGCTAACTAAACAAATTTTCTTTTTATTATATGCAAAAAAAGACATTAAACCTAATACTAAATGAAAAGCGCGCCAAAAAATTATACAATGTGACTTCATTTACGACGTGACGTCATTAAGTTTGTACCCAGTACTGTTGCACGCTGGTATTTCACTGAAACAACGTACATGACGTAAGGGGCTTAAATTCAAAACAGTGAAATTATCAAAGTGGTAATTTCACTGTTTCAAATAGTGAAATTACCAGTTTTATAACACTGACATATTTCTATAAACCACTGAAAAGCATGTAATAAGTGGATATATTACCTGTTAAGATTTTATATCACCCGAGCCGTTAGGCCGTTAGAAATAGATTTCTGTTTATAGAGAATAATAGGTTGGTGCCGTGGATGGAGAAAGTTTATCTGGCGAGGCGGAGGAATTTATTGGGTGAGCCGAAGGCGAACCCAATAAATTCCGGAGCAGAGCCAGATAAACTTTCTCCATCCACGGCACCAATCTATTATTCTATTTATCCTGTCACCGTTTTTTTTAAAGAATTTTATTATGCAAACTACCTTAAATCATACTATCGGAAATGTTTCTATATAAACAAAGAACACGGTGTCAAGGGTATACGCATCATTTTTCCGCGTACCGCCGATAATTTATCATCATGTGCGCAACACCGTATCATTCTTACGTAATCTTCTGAAAAGTTCAAAAGGTAATTTAAAAAATGCGAAAATTTCTTACTAAAATTGATTTTATTTAGAGAGTTTGCATACATCACGGAAGTTTTGAATGATTTTTCTATGTGTGCAAAACATTTTGCAACAATATTTGTCTATTATAACCTGAAACAAATGAAAACACTTTTATACATGTGAAACAATTGTGTTCTTGATGCGAACATTTTTCACCCTTTTCCGAAAGTAAAGCTGTCGGAAGAAGTATCATATGTCAAATGATCACAAAAAGCATTGACCCGAGCTGATAACATACCAATTTTATACAAATAATGCAAAATAATGTTGTAAAATCAAGAAAACTTTGATAAACAATGTACCGCATCATGCAGAACCATGGCAACGCTTCTATTTGCGCGGTAATACTGCATACATGTACTTTAAAATGTGTTTAACTGTTGTTTTTTGTTGTTGTTTTTTTGTTTGTTTTTTTTTGGGGGGGGGGGGGGGGGGGGGTATTGTTATTTTATTATTGTATGATTGACAAGAAGAGGTAGATGTTGCTTATCGGTTATGATAAGCGAGGCAATGGATTACCTGGGCCTGGAAGCAATCAGGACCTCTATAGCTTTTTTTAAAGATTATTTCTTGTTAAAATTCTATGCTTTCGTAGCAGTTGCATTTTATGTTTTTTATGAAGTTGAACTTTTCTTTGGACTAGGGAATTGCATAATATTTGCAGATATCAGTAATTGAAATTTTACTCTCAAATTTGTTAATACAACACACAAGCAAGTCAAAGCTCATATTTCTAAAATAGTATTTCTTTTTTAAATTTGAATTTTAGTTACTTAACTAATTGATTGGGCACGTAACTTACGCATATTACTGAATTCAAGAAAAGTGGCAACTATGTATGGTGGCTGATTTGGTACATTGCGCGTTGCGTTGTCGATAGCGTCGACGCAACCTATATCGTTATCGCCTTTTCGTCTTAATTGTCGCTATCGACAATACGACAAAGCACCAAATGGTGCGTTGTCGCGCTGTCGTCTTGTCGTCCTGTCTCTAGCGCGGTACGCCAAACGGCACCAACACGACGCACAAAAGTGTTCTAAATCAGCCACAATAGTAAGAAGACACTTTTAAGTAACCGTTACTTTCCACATGGATTTAGTGCAGTTGAAATATACGGTGTCCTTCTTGGGACAATTACAGGACTGCTATTGACATGCTCGATTTTTTCTTAAAGTTTTGTCCGCCTTTCTGTATTTTTAAAGACAAAGTAGCAAAGTTTTAAGTCTCACAAAATACTTTTCGCGACATTCAACATTGAATTTGTCGAATAGTTGAACATTGAGTCAATCTTAACAGGCGATATTTAACTGCCTCAAACAGAACACTATAGAAACCGATGGAAAGTAGTGCGCATCTCATGAGAATATCCAGTTTATCGAGAAATTGGATGTCCATTTCCAGGAGCAAAGTAACTGTTGATTTTAGCATTGACGAAACAAACAGTTGTTCGTTGGAAAATTGTACAATATTTAGTTTTTTTATATAGTCTGACATTCTATAAAACAACATTAGCGTGACATTTACTGTACCCACCGGCCCACCACACACAAAAAAATCAACTGCCATAAACTGCTGAACATTGTGTTAAGGTAAGCATGTGAATAAGGAAAGGTCCAAAAATGTAATCCATATAACATTGACGCAAAACTAGTTAGAGACGATTTCAATGTTGACTGACATAATCGACTTTAGTAAATTTGACATTATGTTAATTGATGACACAGCCATTTTAACATTGTTTATCATAATTGAAAGTGAATTATGTCCGATTGACTAAGTGCACGAAAGTTCCGTGCGAATACAATTTACCACACTTTCACTGCCAAAAGCTTAAAGGCCTAGCAAATATTTTCTATAGTTTTTATATTTTCAAAGTGAACATACATTAGATCTATTTATAGTTAAATGTGTTTATTAATTTATCGGTTCTTTAGAATTAAATGTCGTATAAGTCAGATACAGTTACTCGTATTTTCTTCAAAATTGTCTTCTTATGTCTGTAAGAAGACACTTTTGAAAGAAAACTCGTACTGTATCCATTACATATTTGTGTCGGCATGTATTTCTCCTTGTAGTTCCAGTTATTGATAGACTATTATAAAAACTTATAGATAACTTTAACCACAACAATTTAAGATTCTTGCGCGCCTCGACAAGCGATGCCAGAATTCCAAGTCCGCCGTTTCAGTCTAGAAGTCTCGGCGTCGATTCCTTACTTTTCCAATGTATTTACTCAAATTCTTTAGTTATAACAATATTTTATTTATAAACATTTCATTTACATGATAATTGACAAATATTAAATTGCACGGATTGAGTAGGAAGCTTGATTTTTTTAGAAAATCCCCCGTAAGGACTATCTCAAAGAGTATGTATAAAATGGTAACAATGATATATGCATATTTGTGTTAAATATACATAACATTTTCACTATAAACTTGCTTCTTTACATGCATAATAAAGTCAGCAATTTTCACTCAGGTTGTCCTAATCGAACCGATCTTAATATTAAAGTAAAGTCTCAGTTTCTTTCGAATGTGACCGTGGTCCCATGTGTTTACAGCGGACACACAAAGAATCAGGTTTGCTTCTAGAACTGAATAGTATTTATGCATTTCCCCGGTTTGTAAATAATTAATATACATCTACATGCTTCGCCCAGATGGGCAACAATAAATAAATACAAATAAGATTATTCTCCATTAGGTTAATCATCATAAAGCGGTGCAAATCTAGCCTAAATGTATACGGTGCCACAATTTTCGGAGCGGACCCATGATACGGTACCAAGAACTCAGTCAGTTGTCACGCTTTTATGACTTTTTTCAGAAATTAAAACAGCTTAAATATGTGTGCAATAATCTGTGTATACATATCTTTGATGCTTACAGTTATATTAAATAAATATTTTGATTGACAACAGAATTTTCTAATTTTAAAAGTATTACAAATTATCATTTTCCCAAAGCCAGCTCTAGCTGTTTTCATTAAAACAAAGAAATCGTACAAGTCTTTGATAAAAACTAGGTAAAATCATAACCTTTAATGATTATGATATTCTGTAGACACACTTTTATTAATACACTTACTTCAAAAGTTTCAAGTCGTTTTTCATCATGCATGTTGTGTTTAAGTGTTTGTTTTGTCTAAAATGATACGGTGCTGCGCGCAGGATGATAAATTATCGACGGTACGCGGAAAAATGATGCGTATACCCTTGACACCGTGTATTATCTCCCTGTGTATTTTCACATTGAGGGCGCCATTTTGTTTGAAAAATGTGATAAATAAAAACAATTTTTTGTCGAATTTTGTTGTGAAAACTATCTAGAATGAAAGAAAATGGTCTAACTAAGAAAATGAATTCGAACACCAATATCTTTTATTTAGTCGTTAACGCTGTACAGACGTTTAAAGTATTGTTTACGTGACGTCACAATGTAGCGCCAAACAGCACGTGCAAAACAATCAAACCAAGTACGCTATTTTAATGTCGCAACGTTATTGGCATCAACGTTTCCAAAATTCGTTATTCTACACACAGAAGATTTAACGACAGTTTTTTTCATACCACTGGAACGGCCTGTAAAGAACATTCCTATTGGAAACTCTGAGGCGAAAACAAATTTAACAACAACCAAACATAAAGTCCAACATTATAATAATAATTATGTTTTTTCTTGAAAAGTAGTCCGGCAAAATGCATACCACGTGATCAAGTGCCGTAGATCCGTAAAAAATATACGGCACCTTGTTATCGGGCCGAAATTGATACAAGTGACAGGATAATAAAATTATAATACCCTTCCCCTGCCGAGTTTAGACGATTTTTTAAAAAATCATTGCTGTTTCAAATGAAACGTCGAAATAAGATTCCCTTTAGGATACCTCTTCGTCACAACATGACGTCACATAAATACATGACGTATTTTTCCCGTACCTTACGAAAGTAAACAAGAGAAAAGGAGTAGTCTGTTGAACGCACTTTTTTGTCATTAATATCAAGCTTTCACAAGGTCATATTTGTTTTCGATACTGATGGATATATGTATCATTACTCTATTTTGGTAAATATTTATCATTTGACAGTTAAAAATTGCTTTTAAATCGGAATTTACACCGCGTAAAATCGAACCGTACGCGCATCACCTCAGCGCATATTGTTTACAACGTTGGGTACCAAACGGGGAAATTTAGTGTGTATATTACCCGTCTGGCTCGGTTATATCAATTTCTTTCGGGTGATAAATATCCAATCAAAAAGGCGGAAAAAATCTGGAAGGGTAATAAACATATATTTCAGTGGACCAAAAGCACATAGCGTAAAATAACATCAATTCATCCTTTGTCAATTGGATATCAAGTCAGGATTGTGCAAGAAAAAAACAACAATTAGGGTTCAAGAAGGGCAGCTATTCATCACATTATGTTAAATCATTTCAGAAAAATAAAACCTAATAATTTGTGGAACAACATTTGTATGTCCAGATTATAACGACAACGTTTCTTTAATTCTTTTTTTCAGATTTGTCAAAGATACCTACACAGTAATAGACGTACTGTCGAGGAAACTCGATTGCAAGTATTCTTCGATGAGGTGATGCATATTATCATGTATTTCATCTAGATAAGCTCAACCTGAACGTTTATTATAGCAATTGCTACGGAAGTTTAAAAATACGATTTAAAGTGAACAGACAGACAGACATATATACATGATATTTGATAGCTGCAAGCACTTTTTATGTATGTCTGTATGATAAATGTTAAAGTGGACTAATATAACAATAGAAATGGACCTATGTGTTTATTAATGACAAGTCTTATGAGATAAACAGAAAAAAAAACTGACAACATGATTGGATCAAGTGAAAAAGTCACTCGCGCGATCTTTAAGAACTTTAAGGAATTGCAATGCTTAGAAAAGAAAATGCGGGCTCTGGATTTAGAAAAATCTTACAATATCAGTTTAATAAATCTAGATCAAAAAGTTGTAAAAGTGAAATATAAACGGTTACACGATAAAGTGTCCAAAAATAAAATCTCACCTCAGCGTGAATGAACTGGACGAACTCAAAAAGCTAGAAGAAGAGGGAAAGTTAAAGATAAATCTTCCTTCATCCGATATAAATGTAAAGATAATTGCAGCTGAAAAGAGACTAAAAACTAATGCCAAGAGCTAAAAGTGCTGTACCACGGTTACAGTCCAGTCGAACAGAAGCAGAAAAGAAAAATATGGATTTAATTCTTAAAACACCAAGATCAGCACGACGTTTTCGAACTCCATCGGCAACGCCACGTACCCCTGAGGCAACGCCGCGTAGAGAGCTATTAAGAACACATTCCAAGTCCAATAAGTCAAATACCCCGAGAAAATCGATATCACCAAAACCTGAGATTGAATTCGAGGAAGGTGATTACATTGTGCCAAAATCTGTACGTGAAGAGAGACGGAGATCTATCAACATCCGATGCATTGATGAAGATGTAAAGACTTTTAAAATACCGAGTGTAGCTGTTATACAAGAGACAGATGTTTATGATAACATTTCAATACAAGGTAGTACAACTTCTCGTAATGGACTCGATATTCATAAAATTGAATTAAAAGATTCAAAACAAAAATCTGATGCACGCGCTCCTAGTCCAGTAATAACTTTTACGGATGTAGGAGTAAGTAAACGCAAAAATTCGTTTAGCAAACCTAGAAATAACTTAACGATCAACAGTACAGATAAAGCAAAAACGGGCTCTGAATCTACAGAAAATGATATTAAGAAACCTAGTTCTCCGGTAATCAAAGTGACCAATGTAGATTCTAATGAAAGTCCGCTAAATAAGTCTTCATTTTTGCAGCTGCCAACAGAGGAAGGTCAGAATAGATTGAGTACAGAAGAGCTAGTTAATCATAGTTATTCTGGGCCCTCTAAAATAAGGCCAATGAGCGCCCCAGCCACTCAGGTTACAGATTTCGGCGCAATTCACAAGAAAAATCGTCCTAAAACAGCCATGGAACTAGCTTTAGAAACTCGTAAAAAATATGTTATTGATATTCAACGTGTCTCTACTTTACTTAAGGAAGGTAAAACGAGGTCACCTTTCTCAAGCCATGAAAAAGAACCGGAGGATAAGGAAAAAATAAAGCCATTTCGCTCTATTAGGGAAGGTATAAACTCTACAACTAACTACACCAATATTCTAGACAACACATTTGGCGATGATCTTCACAAAGAAATGAAGAAAGGTATGATACTTGGCGAAGTAGCCACTGGATTATATCTTGAAGAAAAAATTGACAACTTCTTAGAAAAGGTAGACGGTTACGTTAAGGAAAACCCAAATTACGTATATGACCCAAATGCGCCTAAGACAAAGACAGTTCCGAGGAAAAAGTCTCCAAAGAAATCGAAACGAAACAAACTACATCGTCGCAACCTAGAGAGACAACTGCAAGAGGTGGACATCGAAAAAATGAAGAAAAGTCGGTGGCTACGGAAGGACGATGAAAACTTAGATTCAACGGGAACTAACACGTTGGTGGTAGATCAGATAAGAATGTTAAATAAGCTTCGACACTCATATGACGATTAGTACAGTGGATAGTGAAATCTGTGATACAGATATATAACGTTACATCATCATAAGATACGTTGTTGGCCAACGTGATTCTTGTATTGTAATGTGGTGTGACTATAAGAGAAAAATACATTATCACACACCCGTGCCGATTTTGCGACTCCGTAAAAATGGTATTGCACGGCCGTGCATGTATTTTGACGTGACGTCATTAGCGTTATACAAACATAGTGTAAAGAGCGCTAAATGTTAGCGTTATACTATAGGCACGTCAATGAAAAATGACTCGTACTTCACTTTAAACGGTCTTTATTTTTGGTATGTGATAAATAGACTATTAAATTCGTGTAAGTTCATTACTGAATTTATTGCACTCGTTGAATAAAATAATATTATGCTCGCCAGAGGCTCGCATAAATAGAGGATATTGAATGAGTGTAAGTTCAATACTGAATTTATTGCACGAGTTGAATAAAATTATATTATGCGAGCCTATGGCGAGCATAATATTATTATATTCAACGAGTGCAATAAATTCAGTTTTGAACTTACACGAATTTAATATTCTATTTATCACATACCCAAAATTAAAACTGTTTAAAGTGAAATAAGAGTCATTTTTCATTGACGCGCCTATAGTGTAACGCTAACATTAGCGCGTCTTTACACTATGTTTGTATAACGCTAATGACGTCACGTCAAAATATATGCACGGCCGTGCAATACCATATTTACGGAGTCGCAAAATCGGCACGGGTGTGTGATAAATCATTGTTCTATTGTCTTTCTTCTTGTGCATTGATATGCTTAATGAAAAGTTGTGTTATATACATATATGAAAAAAAAAAGATTAAAGATAATTAAAACATTTCAATTCCCAGTGAGTGGAAAATGAGAATGGTGGTAATAAAATATCTTCATATTGAAGAAAAAGACGGATATCCAAATCCAAGTTTCAGATTCAATTCCGGTATCGTTGTAAGGACATGATTGTTCAGAAAATACTTTTATTGAGTTGTAAAGGTCTTTCCAGCTTAAGCTTAACTGTTTGAGGAAGACACCAGGCGCCTTTTAATGCATTGTTTCGGGAACGAGTGGGAACCTGAATAGAACCATCCACCTTCTGTAAGCTAGCTAGATAGTTTCTTCATATGAAAGAACCAATGTCTCTGACTTGAATGCCATGACGGGATTCGAACTCACAGCGGTTAGGCAAGTGATTGAAGTCGGCAACCTTAAATAGCATGCCTCCAGTTCATGGATATTTTGAAAATGTATCAAAAAGTGAAATACTGTCAAGTAAACAAAGAAAGTAATTTACACATAGCAAATTGTAATTAAAATCTACGGACATTACTAAAAATAGGTCAAAATATGTGACCTGAGACCTAAGTGTGTTACTCACCCAGTACAAATGTGGTGATAAATAACACATTATTAAATGCTTTTCGGTGGTTTATAGAAATATATCAGTGATATAAAATTGGTTATTTCACTGTTTGAAACAGTGAAATTACCACTTTGATAATTTCACTGTTTTGAATTTAAGCCCCTTACGTTGTTTCAGTGAAATACCAGCGTGCACAGTACTGGGTACCAACTTAATGACGTGACGTCGTAAATGGCGTCACGTTGAATTATTATTTGGCGCGCTTTTCATTCAGTATTAGGTTAAATGTCTTTTTAAAACGTTTCTTTGCATATAATAAAAAGAAAATTTGTTTAGTTTAGTGTAAGATTGAAATATATTTCACCTTGTGAACACCAAAAGTTCATATTTCACTCGTGGCTGCGCCACTTGTGAAATATACCTTTTGGTGCTCACTCGTGCCACTTGTGAAATATACCTTTTGGTGCTCACTCGGTGAAATATATTCCGATCTTACACTGAACTAAACAAATATCCTCTATATATCTGTCACAAAACGCATATTACATGTAAATTATTAATTGAGTCTTGATTTTTTAACTTTTTCTTAAAATCTAAGTACATTTTTCTCAAGTTAGATATTCTTTCATCTGGAGGCATGCAGCTTTAACCATTCAATATGTAGCAACATATAATAAATGTAAATAAACATACCATATCGATAAAATGCAACCGCGGATCTACCAAGGAGTTAGTGTTGATTACAGAAATAAGTAAATGAACAATTAAAGCGCTTAAAATGCAATTGCAGCTAACCTGATCTCAGACCTATCACAGACATGCTTCAAAATGTTGTAGTTCACGCTTTAAATTGTAATTGTATCGAGTGTAGTTAAAGCTGTAATATGTTAGCAACTTTGTTGTTATGCTGGCTTTAATGACGTATTTATAATTGAATAAAGAAGACACAAATTACCCCCAAAAAAATTGGTGCAGAAATAAAATACTAACGGCTTTTTAAAATTTCTTCCTCGGACTGAGCAATGTTTCTCACAAATAGAAATACTTTTACTTTCTCATAAAAGAAAATATATACTTGGACACCATCAGGGAGGGGCCAATTTTGACTTCAGGGACATGATTTGCAAAGGTATATAACTTTTCCACACGAAGATTTTAATCTGTTTACCTATTTGCGATGGCAGTTTTTGATCTCAGGGACATAATTAATATAACTTTTGTAGAAGACAACAAGATGACGCTATATACCAGATATCTAATGATCTGGGAATTGTGGCGTCAAAGTAGAATATTTTAAAGTATGCTTACTATACAAAAATCTAGGAAGATGAAATAAATAAATAACAATGTAAACAAAGTTCATAAAGTTTTAAGTGAATACATGTATACAACTTTTTCTACAGAAGTCCACTAGGTAGTGCTTCATGCCAAATATCTGAGCTCTGGACATTGTAATTTAACACTGCCACCACAAAAGCTCACCTCTAAGCACATTGTTCTGGAGAGCTTAAAACGTAAGTGTAGGCGTTGCGTTAGAAATGCCTTTGAGTGTATATATAGAAAAAAATCTAATCTGGGAATGGGACCATGGACATTTCGTCCCAGTTTACCTTCAGCGTATGTATGCTTTTGCAGTTGCAGAAATACGATCTGAGTCAAAGAATCTGACAATAAAACTGCAGATTGCCTGTTCAGCAATAATCTCACAGACACAGAATTATATAAAGGTATCATTTGTACAAGCTAGTGCATTATCTTGTGCAACTTACTGTACTTCACGTTGAGATATTGCACTATTTTATGTATCCTCTAAAGCGAGATTCTGACATAGAACAAAAAAAATCAGACGATTTTGACTTGAACATTATCACTGGACATCACCTTAGGTCCAAGATTATCCCGATTCTTACATCAAAATCAAAAGGACATATAGATTAGTTATCTATATTTCACTGGTTAAGTATAAAAACTACGCATTTATTTATGATTTAACTGTGATAAATTAATAAAATGTACTATGTTGTTTCCCGGGCTGGGAATAAAAACTGCGTCGTATCCTATAAAATGTAAACAAACGCCGCCATCTTGGAACCAAAACAGTATGTTTTTGTTTATAACTCTTTCTGTTGAAAAGATCGAAAACCAGATATATGTATTAACACGTTCCACTAATTTCCACTTCGTTCGGGATATGTTGCTTATACAACTATTTTGTAAAACAAAAGTTATAGCGAACGAACGCAGTTCATATTGCTTTATCCCTTCAAATCAATTACATACTCATTTCAGAGTTTACCATAAACTTAAAAATGTAATTTTTCATCATTTACTGAAATAATTTCATTAAAAAGAGATATTTATTTTCCAAGAAAATAATAATTTGCACGAAATGATACGACGCAGTTGAAAATAAAATATGATACGACGCAGTTGTATTTTTGGCAGTCTTTTCAACATAGATAATTTTGGCAATACATGTATATGTCTATTTTACCGAGTAATCACTTGCGCTAAATAAAAAACTCAGATCATTCGCTGTTTATAGCAATGTTCTGATGCTTTTGATTATTTAGAATGCATTGTGTCATGTCAACTTTATTTATCATAATATCTGAAATAATTTATAATATTTTCCTGTATGTTCAATATTATCCCTATTTTTTTGCAAAAATATAGAAGCCTATGAACTTGAATCACAAAACATTTACGCTCATAAACTGTGGTTCTGCATGTTCTAGGTAATGACCGCTTTTCAAATTCACAGCAGCCCAGTGCGAGAGATTTAAAGTCAGTAAACATTAACAGCTCGGCCTCGGTTGGACACACCTGTCTGATTTTTTTTGATTTTTTTTCAACAAAATTTGTTAACCATGATCTTAAATGTCAGCTGTACAAATAAGCAGTTTTTATGAACTTCTGGCACGAAGTTTTAAGATTACAAATATTTGAATTAATTATAAAGAGAATAACATTTAAATTTCTTGTTGATATGAAATTTTTCCTTACTCTCTTTTTACTTTGATATTTCGTTAAAATAAAAGTATGTGTCAGTGGTGTGGATAGCAGAGAAATTTTCAACGTAAACAGGGGGTAATCCTCTTTGAAGAATTTTTCTGAAAAAAATTGTTTTATGTGTCAGGCAATTCATCATCGTAAGTAAAGATGCCCTGTCTTTAGTCTGTGAAAAATTCAATGCGATAATCTGACCTAAATTTTCTCATGCCGTCTTCATTGAAACATCATGTCGCGCATATATCTGTATCAAATTTATCGATACGTTTGCGAAACGGGCAAGTACTTTAGAAAATAATTAGCAGTTTTATCATTTGTAACTCGATTTTGAAAATTTAAAGTCTTTTAATGAAGAAGAATGATACTATATATAGTGCGAATATCTAAATAATTTCCAGAAAATACAAATTCCGTACGAACATTTTTCTATACAAATTTCATAATTTTAAAGCTAAAGGTACAAAAATTTGACACAGTACAGCTAGGTTCTTCTCCTAACTAACAAACTAGTTTGTTTAGTTCTGATTATGTTGACACTTATATCCGAGGCCCGTCAAGGAGGGTATCAAAATTACCTAAATTGTACATACTACAGTACCATGTGTCCGGACAGATATGTAATAATGTTGATTTAATTCAGATAAAAGCTTTGGTGTTCTTTTTTTTATTTTTAACATGACACACAATATTTCAGCAGCAAATGCTGAAGTTTTGGATATTCTATTGTTTACTTTGCAAATAATTATTGCTGTTATATGAGGTCAGGCATTGCTTTCTTGACCCCCAAATTTCAACGTCAACATTCTTGAAATAGACATTAAAATATTACCATTTACGGAGGTTGAAATAAATTTATTTACTTAATTATAGAAGAAACATGCATTTATTGTTGATAAAAAAGTGACTGACAACCACTGAACAAAGAAAATTCTAAATCAAGCATTTTCGGGGCCGTCCGGGTTTGGTGGTTGTCCGGTTTTGGTGGTCCCCAACCAGTAGACCTGTTGTCATCGTCGATAAAGAAATGCAAAGCTCCTCGGCGCTGAACATACCGTAAAATGACTTAACGAAACGCATACCTTACTTGCAGCTTAACCATTTATAATAAAATTTTAAAAAATTAATGTTCAGAATACATGACCAGTTTTCCTAAGCATGTATTAATAAAGGAATAATACTTTATTTCAATTTAAAATAATAAAGCTCATCTGTTCTCATCGATTATGAAGAAAATTAATACAATACATGTATATATAAAATCGGCTGGTAAAAGACATAAGTAATAACGGCATTGTCGCAAGTTGTTGTTAATTATAAGAAGCCATGCAATTTGCGTATATGAAAAATTAACCATCCCAATTAGTTTCGAACTCACGGGAACAAGTTTATAAGCATGCTAAGGCAACACTAAAACACGTATATGGGTGTGCGATCACGTGTTTCAATGTATTTGATACACCTTTTTCGGAATTTGTAGATGCTTAAAACAGGTGCTAAAATGCGACCGAAAAAATGAAGCCTGATTTTTATTACAATTTCCATTCTCGTGGGCCCAATTAGTGACCTCTGCTCTCGACTTCAGTTGCATACAATATGATAAACAAGATCAACAAGGAAAGGCGGCGTTCAATGAACGCAGCCCCCATCCGACCCAGTAACAAGAGCCAGTGGCAAGGAGCCTAGGTCACTTGTGCCCATTCATAATGATAAAAAATTTGCAGACAAAAAATGTTGTTGGACGTTACTAGTATACTTAACGCATAACTTATATAATAGATGAACCAATATGCAGCCAGCAATGAAAATACAATTGCATCGTATCATATTTTATTTTCAACTGCGTCGTTTCATTTTATGCATATGCAATTTATTATTGTCTTGGAAAATAAACATCTCTTTTTAATGAAATTTAAGTAAATGATGCAAAATTATAAGTTGAAGTTAATGGTGAACTCTGAAACGAGTCTGTTACTAATTTGAAGGAAAAAAAACGATAAATAAAGCAATATGAACTGCGTCGTATCCCCAAAACTTCATAGAAATTCTGGTCCGCTTCGAGTTTCAAGTTCGCTATAACTTTTGTTATACAAAATAGTTGTGCAAGCTACATATACCGAACGAAACGCATAAGCATACCTTTTTCGTTCCAAGAGATACGCCCGTATTACATCTGTGAATGCTGGATTGCTTGGTGTACATGGTATAGACTATCTAGACATCTAATGAAAACTGTTAAAGCATTGCATGATCTTAGAGCATGATCACAGGAAAAATTTAAGCGAATCTATAAAGTGGGTTTTTCGAGTTATCTGTCCTTGAATGGCAGATAATTTACTACTGATAGATCCAATTGAATTCAATGAAATTTCGTACTGTGAGTAAAACATAAACCAAAAGTTAAACAAGTGCGATTAGTGATCAAAATTGCCAATTGCATGTTGTCGCAGGAGACACAGAAATCATTAAAGGCTCATTATGCCCAAGACATAATGTTATTTTTATTTCTCAAAAGCTTATAATTTCTGACGTCCTGGTAAAGTTTTAAAAACGTTTCTCATTGGCCAATTACCTGAACCATCTTTTGCGCCTATTGCTTTTTGGCAATTATTACATTTATAATGATTTGGTATTTTGTATGAAAGTCAAAAAACTACTTTCTTTACATTTTGCTTCTTTTATGACAATTACTTTCACATATAGCGCTACTTTCTTTAAGTTATAATTAAGCATATTACAAGCTTTTAAACCAGTATTTAAATGTTAAAAAACTTACGTATGCCCTTTCCAAAGACGAAAATATCTATTCATTTCTGAGGCATAATGTACGTGCCTGTAGCAGACCAAAACGCGTTTATTTTATTATTCCAGGGCCATAACTGAGCCATAATCATTCAACCAGATAACCCGTTTAATATGCGCAAGACAAAGCACTTGACTGTAAAGTTTCATTTTAAAATTTGCATTAGAAGTATAAAAAAAAAACTTTAAAAATTAAGAATCTTTAAAGGGCCATTACTCTGACAAAAATTAGTGAACCGGAAAATGCCAACCTTATGAAACTGCATCAGTAGTTTCTGAGGAGTAGTCCACACAAGTTTTGCCAAGGAAAGACAGACCACAAAAAACCTATATGTTAATTGTGGCTACTTTAAATTTGTAGCATGTTTCAGCTTCTGTGTAGATGGTAACACTAAAATCATTAACTGGCCACGGCAAAAATACATTCAAGCAGAAAACAGTGTCATATGTGCAAGGACTTCAGCTACCGACCAGTACTGTAAAGTTTCATTAAATGTATAAGTGATATAAGAGGAGTAGACCGGACAAACTTTTAAATTGAAATCATTCAAGGGCCATATCTCTGGCAAAAATCTTTGAGCCGGAAAATACCGAGGATATGCGCAACCAGAGTTGGTTCTAATCATTGTAGTGTAAAGTTTGGATGAAATTTCACCAGTATCAGGTATATATATTAACGTTAATATACGTACCTGCCACTGATGAGTATTCCGGACAAGTTTTGTGACGGACGGACGGACAGACGGACGGACGGGCGTTCTTATTGAGTTGACATTATGGGTTGCTTTTCTTTGATCTTCTTTGATCTAGCAACGTATTTGCTCCCCATAAGGGACCGTTCTTTCCCCACAAGGCAGAGACATAGATATAACTATGTCTCTATGTCTCTGCACAAGGGAATGAACATGGATATCCATCCCATATACAGTAATGTCACTTGAGTTCGAACGGACAGACAGACGATAGAGAAGTAATCACTACTAAATACTGAGTAGCGGCGATACAAATATAACGTTTTGCAATTCTGTTTGACCTCACTTCCCCTTTAATTATTTATTTTTGCACTGTTACGGATGATAAGATCCGAACTATTCCGAATGCGTTTGCAGGGATTTAATTAAGTAAAATTGTGAAATATCCTACAATTATTAAAACAATGCCGAAGTTACGGAAACTAGAGATTACACTGAATAGTCCACAGGTTGTATATTATCCTGGACAAGTTATACAAGGACAGGTTATCATAGAGTTAGCCGAGGATATGAAAATGAGAGGTGAGTGATTGATTAGCGGTGTCTGGGGATATCCGTTAAAGGGATATCCGTGTGATTTGTGCACTTTTCGTACTATATACCGCGGACATTACCTATTTTTGCAAAACTTTAATTATCTTCCGTATATTTATGGGGCAGCACGAAATACCCAAATGTTGCCCAAATATACACAAATACTGTCCAAATATACACAAATACTGTCCAAATATACTAAAAATAATGTCAAAATATACTAAAAATAAATGTTTTATACAAAAAAGTGCTGTTTTATTATGAATTACAATAGCCTTCGATCTGAAGGGAGCACTGTTCTAAAAATAGATTTTACCTTATCACCACTTCATCACCTGTACTGACTTTCGGACAAGGGATTAGGGAGTACACATTATACATGATGTTAATCAGCGTACATTTACTTTGTTTACATGCAATATTTTAAGATATTTAATACAATTGTAGAAAGCAAACAAGTTGGAAATGGAATTTAGTGTGAAAAGAAAAGGGACACTACACTCTGTACTTTTTTAAGTTAAATTTAAACATATGTCACAATCTGCTCTGACCTCTATATATATATATCTTTACACCTTGTCAATAAAACAAAGTTTAAAAAATGCACCAGTAATTGGCGATGATTTTAACAACAAATATTTTGTGTGAGACATAAAATAAAAAACAAATGTATTTTATTGTCTATACGTAAACAGTGTATGTTAAATCACGGACCTCAATTGTCAATTCAGGTAAGTATACATGCAAGCATGCATGTACATATACATTATTTCTGATAAAATAAATACTAGAATCAGCATTTTTATTAGCATTTTTCTCAAATTGACATTCAGGGAAAGTATTGCCCCGAAAATTCTTTTTTTTCACCATGTCATCTTTTTTAAACCATTTCAATCATGCTTTATGCAAGTTTAACTCCAGGAACATCATTTCCATTGAGAGAAATGTGAATAAAAGTATTCGTAACCATTATGTTGTATAATCTACATGTAGATTAACCAGTTTCCTTGTCCGAAACTTATCGCTATGTGGCTATTTTTAGAACAGGTCTCTTATCAGTGACATATACGATGCATATCTCAGATCGTTCCCTATTACACATTCACTCAGATAAAATCAAACATACCCAAATATACATTTTCCTATCATTGTGTTTTGAACCAAAATATACCCAAATACAGTATACTCCATTAAAGCTATATTAAATTTAAAAAAAATACGACAGACACTTGTATGAAATTTGAACAAAGTTACACAAAAAAAAAAAATGTAGACATCAAATATTATCATATCTTCCATATCTTTATCTTAAATTGCAAGTATACTCATTTATGAACTTACTGTAGATAAGCAAATGTCACAAGTTTATTTTCTTACAACATCTGAACTGCCCATTTATACGGTATTACGGAAAGAATGAAAGTTATAGCTGCTATTAAGTCATAATATGTTATAAATATTAATTCATTTTCTCATTATAATCTGTATTTTATACGAACAAAATGAATATTGCTATATTTGGGTATATATGGGCTATATTTGGGTGTATTTGGGTATATTTGGGTATTTGAAGTGCCGCCGATATTTGTGTAGCATATTTATATAGGAGGATTGCATATAATTACATGTTTACTACATCTCATTTTTATTAAACAATGAATGCTTTTCATTAGTCTGATTTATAAATTGTAAATACATGTGCTATCTACAACAGTGATCTTAACTTTATTCATTATTTCATGCTAGTTTTGCTAATTACACGTATAAGGTATAGGTTAAGTAATAGAAAGAGCACCGAAACACAAGGCTATCTGATTTGTACGAGGGGGCGCTACCCCGAGTATAAATCAGATTGCCGAGTGTTTTGGTGTTCTTTCTCTTTTGTATCATAGTCAAACATAAAAACACGTTCCCTGTTGTCACAGTTTTAAACCCCGGGAAAAAGTTACCAATTACCTCAGATTGCCGAGTGTTTTGGTGTTCTTTCTCTTTTGTATCATAGTCAAATATAAAAACACGTTCCCTGCTGTCACAATATGAAACCCCGGGAAAAAGTTACCAATGAACGAGCATCTGAATATGATATTTCTGCCGCGACAGAAATATCATATTCAGATGCTCGTTCATTGGTTACTTTTTCCCGGGGTTTCATATTGTGACAGCAGGGAACGTGTTTTTATATTTGACTATGATACAAAAGAGAAAGAACACCAAAACACTCGGCAATCTGATTTATACTCGGGGGCTATGCCCCCTCGTACAAATCAGATAGCCTCGTGTTTCGGTGCTCTTTCTATTACTAGTATGCATTTACAAAATTAAAATTGGTCATGCGCAGCACAGCCGAACGACCAATTTAATTTTGTAAATACATACTAATAAATTTTAACCGGCTTACTGTTTTAAATTATTTTTATTAACAGTGGACTTACTAGACTGATAAGCAGTTTGCTGATTTTATATGAAAGTAAATGTGTTACGATTCTTTTGAAATACTGCAATCCTATAGTGGGAAAAAAAATAATTTCAAAAACTTACTTACATGTTTGTTAGTTTTTAATCCATTAATGGCATTTTTTTCCATAAAGTTTATAAATAAAGACTTGATATTAAAGTGACATTATGCTCATTTTTAGCTCGACTATTCGAAGAATATGAGAGCTATTGTAGTCGCCCCGGCGTCGGCGTCGGCGTCCGCGTCCGCGTCGGCGTCTGCGTTGGTTAAAGTTTTTTGTAAAGTCAAATATCTCAATTATTACTTGAGATATTCAATTGAAACTTACAATACTTATTTATAGTAACAAGGTACATCAGATTGACAAGTTGGATAACTCTGCCTACAATATTGACAGAATTATGCCCCTTTTTAACTTAGAAATTTTGGTTAAAGTTTTTTGTAAAGTCAAATATCTCAATTATTGCTTGAGATATTCAATTGAAACTTACAATACTTATTTATAGTAACAAGGTACATCAGATTGACAAGTTGGATAACTCTGTCTACAATATTGACAGAATTATGCCCCTTTTTAACTTAGAAATTTTGGTTAAAGTTTTTTGTAAAGTCAAATATCTCAATTATTGCTTGAGATATTTAATTGAAACTTACAATACTTATTTATAGTAACAAGGTACATCAGATTGACAAGTTGGATAACTGTGCCTACAATATTGACAGAATTATGCCCCTTTGGAACTTAGAAATTTTGGTTAAAGTTTTTTTGTAAAGTCAAATATCTCAATTATTGCTTGAGATATTCAATTGAAACTTACAATACTTATTAATAGTAACAAAGTACATCAGATTGGCAAGTTGGATAACTGTGCCTACAATATTGACAGAATTATGCCCCTTTGGAACTTAGAAATTTTGGTTAAATTTTTTTTGTAAAGTCAAATATCTCAATTATTGCTTGAGATATTCAATTAAAATTTAAAATACTTTTTTATAGTAACAATGTACATCAGTTTGCAAAATTGCATAACTCTGCCTGCAATATTTGCATTATTATTTGCCTCTTTAAAACTTAGAAATTTTGGTTAAAGGTTAAAGGTCTTCAAAGATATTTACTTGAAACTTTACACATGCACTTAGGGTCATAATTGGAGGGTCATAATTGTATGTCACTGACCAAGTTCCATAACTCTATCTTGCATTAAGGCTGATTCATATCCCCTTTTCTACTTAGTCTCTTGGTTAATTTTTACATGCAAGTTTTACATATCTCAATAACTATTCAAGGTATTTATTTAAAACTTCACATATGCATTTAGGGTCATAATTGTAGGTCACTGACAAAGATCCATAATTCTATCTTGCATTTAGGCCATAATTCTGATTTTTTGTCATAACTATGCACCTTTTTAGGCTTAGAAATTCTTGGTAAACTTTTTGCTTGTAAGCTGTTATCTCAATAACTACTGAAGTGTTTGTGCCTTTTTTTGGGACAATTTTATGCATTCATAATAATAAAGCAGTGATTTACTTGATAAAACATCTTAATAACAAGCCTTTGTACCTTTCTGTCAAATTTATGTATTCATAGGTAATTAGTATTATTATACTCAATAAAACACCCTTGTGACATTACCTTCCGAATAGTCAAGCCAATACTGTATAATAACACTCTCTCTAAGGCCTATAACATGAATTTATCCAAAAAAAATTAGACCTTTTGTGAACTTAAAAAATTTAACATTATCAAGGCTCTTTTACTATCAAGCACTTAGAATAGTCGAGCATGCTGTCCTACAGACAGCTCTTGTTTCATTGTCAAGTTAAGTTGAATTGACTATATATTTCAAAAGGGTGAAATTAGCCAACAGTTGATGCTGGAGAATGTTTTGGATACATTATAAATCTGCATAAAATGTAAAAAGACTGCCCCACACATTTAATAAATTGAATGTCACAGGTAAATTCTGATAGATATTTATAGAAAATTTCTTGGGCCACACAAATTATTTTCGTTCATACAATGTAAATTATAAAATTAAAGGGAATTATGTCTAAATGTAAACATATTTTGACTGCCACCTATTCACTCAATATATACCCATATATGGGCATAATGTCACTTTAAGTCATTTTCTCTCTTTTTTCCCTCTGTCTTTAATGTTGTTTTTTATATAATTTGACTTATCACACTTTGGAACTTTATGATAGATAAATATGTTATCTTGAATAAAACTACTGAACTTTGAAATGCATATATATGCTTTCCTTTAATTTTCAATGCACATAATCTTAAGTGAACCTGGGTAAATAACTAGGATGTTAATTGAATAAATAATTGTGATCACTGAGTGTCCGTTTGTCCATCCTGTTACATTTACAATACCTACCCACTCGGACAAAGTTCAAAAATTTAGTTACTTGTCTTAAATTATTGTGAATGAGGTCTTAATTTTTTACCCCACAACAGTATACAGTCAACATATCAATTTGCAATTTGTAAAAAATAGCAGGAAAAATAGCATCACATTTAAATTTATATATTTTATAATTCTATTTTCTGTTGATATTTCAACTACAAATGTATTTAAAAAAAAATATCCAGAGTCAGTGGCCTATTGTCATGATGATTCTAACTACCATAATCGTATTTTATTAAAAAAAAGAAACGTTATTGTGAGTGGCAGTCTTTGTAAACACAAAGTTGATGTTATTTGTTCCTGGGACCAACCAGTACTTAATTATCAATGAGTGAAAAGTTTTTTGCTTACAGAAATAAAGACTTTCCCCTTATAGTATGCATCATTACAATATTAGTAAGATTTGCCTTGCTAGAGACTCTTTGAACTCACCAGGTTCTATAGAATTATAAACTTGTGTCTGATCCTACATGTAAATGTATTAAATTCTGTTTTCTATCTTAATATATGTATATTGCTATTTGCCAATATACAAAATGTAAATAAAACACAATCTGTATACTGACTTTGCTCACCTGCTGTAAGTGGTATTTGTACATACACAAACTGCTTTTTTAAAGGTACATGTGCTAAATTTAATACTACAAGGAAGAGAAATGTTGATTAAATCACATTCTTTAACCGATTCATAGGCTGTAAACATGATGATGTTAATCATATCATGAATATTTTGATTGAAGAGAATTTATGAGAAATTTGAATAAGTAAGAAAAAATTGAAATAATGTAATTGAATATTATAAGTTTAAAGTTAAAAATCATGACCCTCCTGGCAGAATTGGTTAACATATTACCTGGTAAACCAATGGTTTACATATTTAATACAATATTGAAAAGGCAGATAATCCTAAAAACATTTTTTTTCAAAAGTTATGCACCTTTTCTAAAGAAATATCAAAGGTTTTTCTTTTCAAACTTTCAATACTTGTTCAGTATCAAAATTAAAATGCATTTCAAAAGGGCAGGCAACCTTTTTGCCCAGTAATTTCCTTTTTCATCATTTGGGTTTAAACCTTTTTAAGCTACATTTCTCGATAGAGTCCTACTTGCCACGTTTTTTGCTAAGAAAATCTTCCAGTGGTTATATCTTGACAATTTAGTTAAATCATTAAATCTGTTCAACAAGAAGCTGACTGGTGGTTTGACTGCATGAAGAGCTCGCATTTTTATCTGGTGATATAATATACATGTATACGCATGTATATGTAAATAAAATGTGAACCTTTTCAGGCATTCATATTCTATGCAAAGGGAAAGGACACATAGAATGGGAAGATGGGGACTCAACAACTAAGGATTCAGAAACATATGTAAATGTGATGCTCACACTTTATAATGGCAATGGTAAGAGTTCTCATTTTTATTGTTATAGCAAAATTACATTTATGCATTTTGCTTTAATGGTTTTAAGGTGTGCGTGTGAAATGCCGTGGAAAAGGTCACATATATTGGTCGGAAGGATCAGGGGACAACAGACGGACATATAGTGCCTCGGAAGATTATGTTGATGTTGTGCTACCACTCTATGGCAATGGTGAGAGTGGAGTTTATTTATTTTATTTTTTTTTACGCCTAAAGAAACTTTTGGAAGTATTGTGGTATAGTGTTGTCCATTGGTCTGTCTGTCTGTACTACCAAAAAGGGATAGAGGGCCATCTAAATGTAAACAGAACAAAAGAAAAAAAAAAGAATTCATTAATATAAATCCATAACAATAAAATAAGGGGCCAAAGGCCCTCTATCAGACAAAAAATAACAATAGAAATGGCTTCTTATCCCAATTTGGATGCACATCCTGTCTGTCTGTCCATACAAACACAGAGGTACTTGTATGACTAGGAAAACAATAGGTAATAGTACATTTTTTATATGCCCGAAAGAATTTCGGGCATATTATGTTATACCCCCTGGCGTCCGTCTGTCCGTCCGTCCGTCCGTCCGTCCGTCCGTACGTCCGTCCGTCCGTCTGTTAGCAATTTGGTTTCCGGAGCATAACTTAAGTTCCATTTGGCCCACAGTATTCAAACTTCATAGGATGATTGCCCATATTGGGTAGAAGACCCCTATTGATTTTGGGGTCACAAGGTCAAAGGTCAAGGTCACTATTAGCTAAATACTGAAAATGGTTTCCGGAGCATAACTTAAGTTCTATTTGACCCACAGTATTCAAACTTCAAAGGATGATTGCCCATATTGGATAGAAGACCCCTATTGATTTTGGGGTCACAAGGTCAAAGGTCAAGGTCACTATTAGCTTAATACTGAAAATGGTTTCCGGAGCATAACTTAAGTTCCATTTGACCCACAGTATTCAAACTTCATAGGATGATTGTCCATATTAAGTAGAAGACCCCTATTGATTTTGGGGTCACAAGGTCAAAGGTCAAGGTCACTATTAGCTTAATACTGAAAATGGTTTCCGGACCATAACTTAAGTTCCATTTGGCCCACAGTATTCAAACTTAATAGGATGATTGCCCATATTGGGTAGAAGACCCCTATTGATTTTGGGGTCACAAGGTCAAAGGTCAAGGTCACTATTAGCGAAATACTGAAAATGGTTTCCGGAGCATAACTTAAGTTCCATTTGGCCCACAGTATTCAAACTTCATAGGATGATTGTCCATATTGGGTAAAAAAAACCCTATTGATTTTGGGGTCACAAGGTTAAAGGTCAAGGTCACTATTAGCTAAATACGTAAAATGGTTTCCGAAGCATAACTCAAGTTCCATTTGACCCACAGTTTTCAAACTTCATAGGATGATTGTCCATATTGGGTAGAAGACCCCTATTGATTTTGGGGTCACAAGGCCAAAGGTCAAGGTCACTATTAGCTTTATACTGAAAATGGTTTCCGGAGCATAACCTAAGTTCCATTTGGCCCACAGTATTCAAACTTCATAGGATGATTGTTCATATTGGGTAGAAGACCGCTATTGATTTTGGGGTCACAAGGTCAAAGATCAAGGGATGACTATCACCTTTAAACTGGAAACAGTTTTCACTCAATAACTCAAGTATTAATCGAACTACAGCTGTAAAATTTTATAGGATTAACAGCTTTATACCCCTGACGTCTTGGTGTCCATCCGTTTTAGCATTTTTACTTACAAGATAACAACTTGATGGTGGTGCTTTGAAAACAGCAACTGCATATATACATGAATGTTCTTCAGCTATAAAGGAGGATTGCTTTTTGAAGGAAGTAATACTGTATTTAATTCCAATGTCTTCCTCACAAAAAGAAAGAGTACTTTCGGGCATATAATGCTCCGCCTAGCGGTGCTCTTGTTTTTTTAACCTGTTCATTCTGATTTCACTTTTGTGTCTTTTTTAAGGCCTTGTGTGACTAAAAATGACTAAAAAGATCAAAAGAAAAATCACATAAGTACCATTTTGTAAGTATGTCAGTCCTAAGACAATTGGTTTCCACAGGATAACTTTGAAGGGTTTCAATGACTGTGTTTATATTTGGCATGACTGTGTTTAGTGTTTATATTTGGCATGACTGTGTTTAGTGTTTATATTTGGCATGACTGTGTTTAGTGTTTATATTTTGCATGACAGTGTTTATATTTGGCATGTAAGCATGACTGTTCTTTCAAATTCAGGTTTAGTTATATTTGGCTGCAATCAACTGATTATTAATAGTTATGCCCCTTTTTACGCAATTTATAACTGAAATTATTGGTTTCTAAAGGATTTCAGTGTTTTTGTTTATATTTTTCATGTACACATGTATATATTATGTATCAAAACTCATGTCAAGTCCAATTTTGTCTGCAAACAGCTCATTATTAATAGAGCTATGCCTCTTTTTAAGCAATTTTTTAGTGAAAATTATGAGTGTCTGCAGCATAAGTTTTGAAGGATTTCAGTGAATGTGCTTATATTTGGTGTGTAAGTATGTTATATTAAAAAACCTTGTCAAATTTGATAAAAACTAGAAATGTGTCCAAAGGACACGGGTGCCCACACACTCAACTGATTTGTCAATCTTATGTCTCTAGTGAGGTGTGGTGTATTGGAATAGATGTCACACTACCTATCTAAAGGTCTCTGGTTCAATTCCTTGCCAACACCACGTTATGAATTTTTTATTTACTTGCAAGAATTAATTTGAAATTGTTTTACTACACTTGGTTTTAGAATACCTTTTAAGTGGCGTTTTTATACACAATTATATTTTTTTATTTCATTACAGTATCTTTCAACGGTTCTCTTTGTGACTTTATGTAATATTATATGCTTTATGCTTTAGGGCATACACGTAATAAAGGCAGTTATCAAAAATACTACACTGATAGTATACATAACAAAAATATTTGCAATAGTTTCTAGAGAATGCCAGTTTTATAATTAAAAGAAAAGAGAAGTAGCTGAAATAGGATTCTAACCTACCAGTTCACACCCACAAGTGAAACCCCTTTACCAACTGTGCTAAGAGAAATCTTAAATTTACACCATTCTAATGTCACCGGCCTCTCAGCTTCCGTATAACAGTATAAGGTTTGTAGGTTTGAGTAATGACAAAACTAGTTCATAAAGTTTATAATTGGGGTTTTATATAATTACTTTATCAATAAATATGATAAAGAATAAAACAAATCTGAAAATATAAAGAAAATAACATTATACAAACATAACATATAGAATTATCATTTGACAGATGACAGCTGTCAAAAATGTAAACAAACGAAACAATATACATGTAGGTGTGATGGCGCGTTACAGTCCGCTAACAAAACACAAAATTGATTTCGTTAATACTATTACATTATATAATTATCAAACTTAAGATTTACAGTATATTTAGAAATATGTTTATAAAATACAAAAATCTTATTTACCTGAATAAATATTTAATATATCCAGAGATATTTGGTATTTTAATTTGCACTATAAAAAGCGTATACAATTTGAAAAACGGGTTTGACTAGAAAAGTAAATTATGATTGGTTGAAAAGTGTCACGTGTATAAACAGATCAAAGATTAGTTATTGAAAATATCGGGAAAGACTACGGAGTACAAGTCGGGTCATGATTTACAAATAAACCAAGACAACGGAATACAACGGATCGTTTTTCTCATTTTTTTCCAGTTATTTTTACATCACAATTTAGATTTTGTATACCAGTACCAGGAATACGACTTTCGCTTCCATTCTAGACTGCGTGCTTACATGCGGTCTTATAACGGATGATGCTAATTAAGAATACACCTAAAGAAAATTCTTCCAAACATGGATGAAATTCTAAGAACATTTAAAATCAGCCATCATAAAAAACAACAACAACAAAACCCAACTTACATAACGGTGTAACTACATGTACTACTATAATATTTATTCATAGAACCCCATATTTTACTTTCTGAAAAAAATGTATATTTTAATTATATAAGAAATCTGTTTACCAGGAAATTTATTAATTATAAAGATAAAGTGTTCCGTTTTTATGATTAGAAAACATTTTTATCTTCCTCAGTATTTGTTGATATTATTAATATGTTATGTATTCATATATCAAAATAATTATCTTACCTTGCCCTACTCGACAAGTTCTGTTTTCATTTTCTGTGACTCAACTCAACAAGTACATTACCTAATGAAACCCCACGAAAATCATGAGAATTTTCAAATAACACCTGATTTGTGAACGAATGAATTACAAGAGCGTAGCGGATGGTATCTTTGCTTGGCTTTGGAATGCTTTCTTAAACATGATAAAATACATAAATAATATGTTTCTTGTGAGTAATATTAATAAATACTGAGCTAAAAACTGATGTATGGATAGAAAAACAGAGGAGCATGTAGGTAAGATAGTTACCGCACTCGGAATAGGTCTGCATAGTATTTACAGACCCGATGCCTTTTAAAAACCTCGATCGCTAAGCTCTCTTGGTCTTCAAATCACCACCTGGGTCTGTAAATACTATGCAGACCTATTCCTTGTACGGTAACTATTACATACCGACTTCAGGGTCAATGGCAAGAGTGCCAGGTCAATGTTGTTGGACAATACCATGTAACTAACAAATCTGTACTGTTACAGGGTAACAGTATTTTTTGACAGTATAAAATCTGGTCACATGGTCTATTTTTTAAAGAAAATAAAATAAAGTTATCATAAAAATCATCACAGTTATTGTTTGTGGAAATAAAATACTAGTAAATAGCACATGGGTTTTTGAGTAACAGTAAATTTAATATCATCCCAAGAAAAATATTGTTATCCGAGGCGTACAAACAAACGCAAGTGTTATTTATATACTGTTACCCTCAAACCCATGTGTTATTTATATAATATTCATGACAAGCATGTACAATGTGTACAATGTTTTAATTCTACTAAAAATTTTAGCTTTGTTGCACTGTCGATCTGTAGCCTCAATTTGTGGTTTTATAAGTATCTTCTTTTTATTTTAGCTGGTGAAGATATTACCCTACATGCTGGGAACCATTTGTTCCCATTTCAATTTGTACTTCCCATTAATATACCCGGGTCGTTTGAGGGGAAATCCAGTTGCTATGTAAGATACTGGCTGAAGGCAAATATAGATCGACCATGGAAGTTTGATCCTGAATACAAGATGCTGTTCACTGTTGGCTCAGTTTTAGATCTGAACACTCAAGCAAATGCCATGGTTTGTTTATATATTTATTATTATGTTTATTGTATTGGCAAAGAATGAATGATTTGAAATCTTCCATACTTTAAAGAATCGGTATTCTCAGGAAAAGTTTAAATTGATTTTATGTTCACTATATTGAATTTACATAAAACATGTGCTTTGCTATTGTAATGTAAGACCACTGTTTTTAAATTGAACAGATTAAATATTAAACTCTTAAATCAAATAGGTAACTGTTTACCTTTTATTCTTTTATTGAGGTACAGATGATTATCAACAAAAGATAATTAAAAAAAAACATGTACCTTACATTTTATTTAGTGTTTCACAAAATCATTTATGAATTCTATTTTTATAAAGATGGAAACAATAGAATAGGTCATACATGTTGTATATACAAATGAAAGTTGAAACTGGGACATACAATAACGTACTATATTATGTCCCAGGTTGAAAGTTTTTGTCAAATTTTACATTGAAACTAACTTACTGTTACTATTGACAGCAGCAGTGAAACAATTTCCTAATGAAATATATGCATTAATCTAACAGATCCATAGGGAGTCTGATTGTTGCATTTTAATAAATAATTAACAGAAATAGCTGGAAAATGTGACTGTTAAAATCCCATATAACTGATAATGATATATGTATTAATGTGAATGCTACTTGTATGATCTATTAAGTTTATTAAGTTATGAAACTTGTTGAAAAAAAGTTGAAAAAAAACCAGTATGTAACATTTATGCATTAGACATTATGAATTTATTAATGAATCTATTGATACATAATTATACTTTTATACAAAAGTGAGCTAGAAAGTCTGCCTACTAAGTATATCTAAAATTCTATCGAGACATTTAAATTCAAAACGATTTTGAATGGTTTTATCAGAAGAACTCATTCATTAAAAGGAAACAATAGATAGACTATTTTGTAACAAATTTTTATGAGGTGACATAATTTTACTTAAGATGCAAATTACAGGCAAATATACTTGTTATGAAGACCAAAATATGCATTCCAAATATTTTGATAATTATTATTTCTTCTTGCAGTCACCACAACAAAGTAATGACTCTAAGACAGTTTGTTGTTGCTGTTGTGAGAGCCAGCCAATCACAGCAACATTTCGTATTGACAGGACAGGCTACGTGCCGGGAGAATCTATTTGTTGTAATGCTGAGATAAATGAGGGCACTGGTAGAGGAGTCCACAGTTCAAAGGTCAAACTTATGATGGTAAGTTACAAACACAACAGGTTCATTTTGTATGTTTCAAAATTAGCAACAATCAACTTCTTATTTTTAGCTCGACTATTCGCAGAATAATCGAGCTAATGCAGTCACCCATTTGTCGGCGTCGGCGTCCCAGTGATTAAGTTTTTGCATATAACTGGTATCTCCATAACTACTGAAGGGTATGGATTGAAACTTCACACACTTGTTCCCTGTGATTATCTAAGATGATAAGCACAAGTCCCATAACTCTGTTTTGCTTTTTTACATAATTATGCTCCTTTTTGTACTTAGAAATTCTTGGTTAAGTTTTTGCGTGTAAGCTGGTATCTCCATAACTACTGAAGGGAATGGATTGAAACTTCACACACTTGCTCCCTGTGATTATCTAAGATGATTGGCATAAGTCCAATAACTCTGATTTGCTTTTTACATAATTATGCCCCTTTTTCGACTTAAAAATTCTTGATTAAGTTTTTGCGTGTAAGCTGGTATCTCCATAACTACTGAAGGGAATGGATTGAAACTTCACACACTTTTTTCTGTGATTATATAAGATGAATGGCACAAGTCCCATAACTCTGATTTGTTTTTTTTGTGCATAATTATGCCCCTTTTTTGACTTACAAATTCTAGGTAAATTTTTGCTTGTTAGACGTTATCTCCATAACTACTGAAGGGTTTGTACCTTTTTGGACAATTTTATGAATTCATATAGGTAAGCATTATTATACTCAATGAAACACCCTTGTGACAACTTTTTGAGTAGTCGAGCGTTACTGTCCTCCGACAGTTCTTGTTAAGAATTAAGATTACAAATTTTTGTTGGCTTTGACTTGTTTTGCTGCCCTAACAGGGTCCTAATTTAATTAAATCCAATCAAAGATCGAAGCAAGGTTCTAACCTAGAAAGCTTCTGATATCCTAAGGTTCTGACTTAAAAAGATCCTGATTTGATAAGGTCCTGACTCAGTTAGCTTTATTTTACTACTGCAAATTACATTGCAGGGGTTTTAAGTCCAATCTGACTGTTAATATGTAAATTTCCTCTGAGGGCTTAATTAAGCAAAAAAAAACAACTATGGGTTTTATTCTTAATTTACGTGTGCTGAAATGTTTTAGAAAACCACTTACCGCACTCATGGTGGCTCTAAGACGAAACAGACTACAGAAGTTGCCCGTCTAGAGCATGGCAGCATTACACCTGGAGGCTCGGATATTTGGAGTGGTGAGAGGATTCAGGTGCCACCAGTACCTCCATCTTTCTTACCTTACTGCAATATCATAGAAATAGACTATTACGTAGTGGTAAGCAATATTTGGTAATCATATTTTTTTTACAATTTAATGTAGCATGATTAACTGCAGTTCTAGCTTGTAAAGGTTCTCTATTATTTTGACTTGTATTTAGTGATGAATTAATACTTTTGTTATAGTATCAATTTGAAAACCAAATACATGTACTGTGGTAGTAAATGTTAGTGTTACTCTTTGCCTTAGACACACATGAATGTTAATTGTTTGACCCATTTTAAGCTGTATTTGTCTTCAACTATCCCCAAGAAAACTATACGTTTAGCTTAAATTTATATAAATTTAGTTAGTTAATCTTTTCAGAGCAATAACCTCTGTAAAATCAATTATGTTGTGTTTTGTGAATAATGTTTGCTAAAAAGAGAATTTAAATGTAGTAATAGGAATGTAACACTTCTTGATCAATGGAGGTATGTTTGAAGTAAGGTTGTATACATTTAACATGATTAATGAATATGGAGTTATAAACCTTTGGATAGTTATTAGCCCTTACTTTATGCTAACCACGGGTAATAATATTTCCCCCGGGATGATATTTTTACTGTTACCCACAAACCTATGTGTAATTTATATACTAGTAAACATTTAACATCATTAATGATTCTAGTTATGAAAATCTTAAAATGTCTCTTAAATATCACATTAGCCGCCTCTGTGGTCGAGGGGTTAGAGTCTATGACTTCTAATCCAGTTACCTCTCTGGCGTGGGTTCGATCCCCGGGAGATGCTTTGGTAGTTAAGCGCGGAGGAAGGTAGTCTAGTACTGGTGTAACTCTCCAGGAACGATGGTTAGGAAACTACCCGCCTATATGACTGAAATACTGTTGGAAAACGGCGTAAAATGAAACAAACAAACAAACAAACAAACAAATATCACATTGATAAGAAACTTAATTGTTTTCCTAATTGAAGTGTAAGGTTCTGCCTGAAACAATGGAGCTGGCAACCCCATTGATTTAATTTTATCTGTTTATTTCTCTAAGTCACAGTGGACTGTTTCACTTTTGACATAGAACACAAAATTGACCATGATAAGCGTAAAATTGTAGAGTGTGGGTATAAACCATGTTAATAATCACATGATATGTTACATACTACATAGATTTACCAGTCTTACAAGTTAATGGGATAGAGAACCATTGGATTTCCAAGTTTGTGTACACTGACTGTGTGCAGCACATGTCATTGTTGTATTGATTTGTTGGAGATGATACTTATTTTTGTTATGACAGCATTTACTGTCTGCTCCTGGTGGAGTGATATTATTGATAAACTTGACTGTTTGATCATATTTGTACTTAATCAGAATAATTGATAACTGATTAGATATTTGCTAACCGGTGTGACTGAAGTGCTGAAACAAAGTTGTACTTAATATAACCATAGTCATCAAAACAAACTTGAACAAGAGTGGGGGAATGGCCTAGTGGTTAGCGCATCAGACTAGTAATCTAATGATCGCTTGCTGTATGGGTTCAAAGCCTGTCTAGGGCAAGTCAGTGTTTTGAAAGTTTGTCTATAGCTTCCTATAGCTTTGTCTATAGCTTATAGCTTCCTACACAATCAAAGTAAAAAAAAATTCTGTATAAATCAAACATAAACAATGCTAGATTGTTTTTTAATTTCCAGCTAGCTGTTGATGTCTCGGACACACCATTTGATCTGACATTAGAACTTCCTGTGGTTATAGGTTCTATACCTCTACAATCAGTTGTAAGCCAGTACATGCCTCAGATGCAGCCAGGAACCATCACTAACCAACCAATGGGATTTAGTGCTCCTGTGAACTTTGACCTACGTAAGTTTTATATTTGAAATGACCTGTCTTGTTTATTGGACTATATTTGAAAATAGTTTCTTGTATGCTGAAGAAGCTTCAGGACGTATTATTGTATCGTGCTTGTTTTACGCTCTACAGATAGTAAATAGACGGCCGCCAAACTTTAAACAGAGCAAAAGAGAACTAGAAAAGACCACAACAGTTATGAAGAAATCTGATAACTATAAATATATAGGTTACTTTGCAGTATACAAATATACATGTTACATCAGTTTATAACTCTGATTACTATAAATAGAAATGATTTTGTAGGTGTCCATGACCGAGTGGTTAAGGTGGTTAACATCAAACCACTTGCCCCTCACTGCTGTGGGTTTGAGTCCAAACAAAGACTGTGTATTCTCTCATGTGAGGAAGCTATCATTCTAGCTTACAGAACGTCAGTAATTCTACTTAGTACTGAGTTGTCAATAATTTTGTGCCTGAAATAATGCATGGAAGGGCACCTGTCTTTCTTCACCAGTAAAGCTGGAAAGTGCCCCCCCCCCAAAAATAAAAATAAAAATAAAAAAAATAAAATAAAAAAAATATATATATTTATAATAATTTAACAATTCTTAAATAATTCATTGCATGCTTCCACATTAGAGTTAATTAAATAAAAGATTTTACTGTTTTATTAATACATGTTTTCTGTGTTATTCAATCTATACAGCACCACCAGCCTATCATGAGTGTGTCTTCGGAAAGGTCGATACAACAGATGATGATGATAAAAATGCCGGAGGGAATATGAATTACGCCCCATCCTACACCTACTACGACTGGATGAGTCAGCCTCCAGCCCCAGCCCAGTATTAGTTCATTTGACCAGCATCACCACAAAACCAACATAATGGGTTTGCGACCAGCAGGGATCCAGACCAGCTTTGGCGTCCGCGTAGTATGCTGTTCGCTTTTAATTTCTTTACTTGTTATAGGGTCTGTAAGTGAACAGCATGGATCCTGATCAAACTGCGCAGATGTGCAGGCTGATCTGGATCCATGCTGGTCGCAAACACATTATGTTGGTTTTGTTGTGACGCGGCTCATTTGATGCTTACACAACATGACAGATCTGTTACTGCTTTAGGTTCTTGTTATTAAAACTGTACATCATTCTCTAATTATTTTATGTGAGAAAAGTCTTTGTGCAATAAAGTGTTTGGTGAGTGAAAGGACTTTGGAAAGGTCTTATATTTTTGCTCAAACTTTTTATCTTTCTACATTGTTTTACAGTTTTGTTAATTTCCATGACATGTTTTTAACTAAGTATGTGTGTTCTTTCTAGAACTATGTCTAATAAAATATTTTTTTATGAAATATTCAATGGTAAAATTAGGTGGTATCTGTAATCCAATGATTGATTCTCAAACGGGTTGTTAACATAGAATATCTCTATTATGTAACAAAGATGAATAGTGTACATGTATATAAACAGAATGTTGTTAAACAACATATGCTTCTGTTTTTAAAAGGTTTTTACTTTAAAGCAATGAGTTTGTTACATGTTTGGAAACTACTTGATAAAGTTTAGAAATGTTCAATTACTTATTTTGAAATTTTTAGAGTATACATTAACAATGTAACTTTTATCTATCCTCATGAAGTTCATGATTTTATATTGTCTGTTCCATTTAGTTCTTGTTTTTTAGCTCACCTGTCACAAAGTGACAGGGTGAGTTATTTTTATCGCTTTTCGTCCGGCGTCCGGCCATCGTCCGCCCGTCCGTAAACTTTTGCTTTAAGTGACATCTCCTCATAAACCACTGAGCCAATTTCATCCAAACTTCACAGGAATGTTCCTTTGGTGGTCACCTTTAAAAATTGTTCAAAGAATTTAATTCCATGCAGAACTCTGGTTGCCATGGCAACCAAAAGAAAAAACTTTAAATATCTTTTTTTAAAAAAACATAAGAGCTAGAGCTTAGATATTTGGCATGAAACATCTTCTAGTGAGTGTATACCAAGTTTGTTCAAATAAAAGCCCTGGGGTCAAAATTGGCTCCGCCCCTGGGAGTCATTGATTTTCCCTATATGCATATAGTAAAAACTTAAAAAATCTTCTTTTAAAGAACCGTAAGAGCTAGAGCTTAGATATTTGGCATGAAACATCTTCTAGTGAATGTCTACCAAGTTTGTTCAAATAAAAGCCCTGGGGTCAAAATTGGCCCGGACCCAGGGGGTCATTGATTTTCCCTATATGCATATAGTGAAAACTTAAAAAATCTTCTTTTAAAGAACCCAAAGAGCTAGAGCTAAGATATTAAGCATGAAACATCTTCTAGTGAGTGTCTACCAAGTTTGTTCAAATTAAAGCCCTGGGGTCAAAATTGGCCACGCCCCGGGGGTCATTGATTTTCCCTATATGCATATAGTAAAATCTTAAAAAATCTTCTTTTAAAGAACCATAAGAGCTAGAGCTTAGATATTTGGCATGAAACATCTTCTAGTGAATATCTACCAAGTTTGTTCAAATAAAAGCCCTGGGGTCAAAATTGACCCCGCCCCAGGGGGTCATAGATTTTCCCTATATGCATATAGTAAAAACTTTAAAAAATTTCTTGTAAAGAACCAAAGAGCTAGAGCTAAGATATTAAGCATGAAACATCTTCTAGTGAGTGTCTACCAAGTTTGTTCAAATTAAAGCCCTTGGGTCAAAATTGGCCCCACCAAGGGGGTCATTGATTTTCCCTATATGCATATGGTAAAAACTTAAAAAATCTTCTTTTAAAGAACCATAAGAGCTAGAGCTTAGATATTTGGCATGAAACATCTTCTAGTGAATGTCTACCAAGTTTGTTCAAATAAAAGCCCTGGGGTCAAAATTGACCCTGCCCCAGGGGGTCATAGATTTTCCCTATATGCATATAGTAAAAACTTAAAAAATCTTCTTTTAAAGAACCCAAAGAGCTAGAGCTAAGATATTTAGCATGAAACATCTTCTAATGAGTGTCTACCAAGTTTGTTCAAATAAAAGCTCTGGGGTCAAAATTGGCCCCGCCCCAGGGGGTCATTGATTTTCCCTATATGCATATAGTAAAAACTTAAAAAATCTTCTTTTAAAGAACTCAAAGAGCTAGAGCTAAGATATTTAGCATGAAACATGTTTTAATGGGTGTCTACCAAGTATGTTCAAATAAAAGCCCTGGGGTCAAAACTGGCCCCGCCCGGGGGGGGGGGGTCATTGATTTTTCCTTATATGTGTATAGCAAAAGCTTAAAAATCTTCTTTGGAAAAACCCCAAATAGCTAGAGTTTAGATATAAAGCATGAAATATCTTTAAGTAAATATCTACAAAGTTTGTTAAAATAAACGCCCGGGGGTCAAAACTGGCCCTGCCCCAGGGGTGACATTGTTTTTAACTATATGTGTATAGTAAAATCTTTAAAAATCTTCTTTTAAAAAAGCCAATGAGCTAGAACTTAGATGTTTAGCATGAAAATCTTCTTATGGGTGTGTACCAAGTCTGTTCAAATAAACAAATAAAAGCCCTTGGGTAAAAATTGGCCCGGGGGTGGGGGGGGGTGCCTATATACAGGTGAGCGACCTCAGGGCCATCATGGCCCTCTTGTTTGTTTTTCTGATAAATCTACAACATTACTACCTCTATAATTAGGAGGGGAAAAATGTCCGAGAGGCTAATTGTCAGGGATTCTGTATTGTCATCCCAACTTACACAGAATTAATAAAATGGACATTTTATACAGGAAATGGTTATACCAGGACAATAAATCTTACCTGTAATTAATTAGATGTTATACTAAGTTCTCATTTATATATTTTTTAAAAATCTGCCATTTTAGGCCATTTGAATATATGTCATGAAGTATCCTGTTGAAACCTGTGTTATTTCGTTTACAAAAATCATGTGGTAGCCACATTTTTCTTGAAGTTTAGATATTTAGTATGGAATAATAATTGTTGGAAGGTTAGTGTATTGTCTAAGGTTAGTGTATGTTTTAGGCACAGTTGAACAGTTATCAGTTTTAATCCGCATAAAAGCTTCTATTATTATTTTGATCCTAAAATTCCAAATATAAGAAGGCAGTGCCCTGCATTGTTCTTCAAGTCTGTATAAAATAAGTTATGACAATCTGAGTATGAAAAGGCATGATAGCTTGTTATTAACATGCAAGGAATAGAATATTCATTTAGGGGTTTATACAGTAAAACTTAAATGTGTCAAGTTTTGATGTGTTGATTTCCCTGCCTGTTTCCTATTTATTCTTATAAATACATGTATTTATGTCCCACTTTTCAATGTTTTTAAAATGTCCGTAAAGAATAATTTGTGTAGAAAATAAAACAAAGTCCTTGAATTGTTTTATTGACTCCTTTAAAGGGAGACACAGGCAAAATTTTCATTTCTTAGTTTTGAAATTTTCATTCATTATTCTGTAAATGTCCTCAAAATGAATACACTAAACAGTCAAAGGAACAAAACTTTTCTCCATATAAAGAATAAAATGGTGTTTTTCTAACTTGACCCGCGTGGGTCAGGTTAGAGCGCTAAAATTTCACAATAGTTGTCACTCTGTACTCTGGACGCGTTAAAAAACATGTCAAATCAATTACTTAGACTTGTTTCAATCATACAATATCCACAATATTTGTTATTGTAACTTCCAGGGTTTGTTCAAATCGCATGACTTGTTTTTAAACTATTCGGTGATTCTGTTCGCGTCAAAATTTCGTTCAACATATATAGATATATTTAAACTTCAAACCCAAAATATATAGAATTTATACAGAAATTCATGTTGGGACTTTAAGAAATGTCATTTTAGGGTGATTTGAGTACAGAAAATCATTTTTATATTTTTGCCATTATTTTGCCTGAGTATCCCTTTAAATCTCAAGATATATTTCAGGTCGTTTCTAGCAGTGATAATGATTGCTATTTCAACATGTAAGACACTGACAGATATTAATTAGACAGGTGCTTGTTTTATCAGACTCCTTTATAGGGGTACTTAGGCAAATTGATGATAAAATATCGAAATGATCTTATGCACTCAAATCAGGCTAAATGATATTTTATTAAAGTCCCAGCTTGGATTTCTCTAAAATTCTATATATTTTGGGTTTGAAGCATAAGTTAGGAAAGCACCATTTTATTCTTTATAAGCAAAAATGCTTTGTTCCTGTGACTGTCCAGTGTATTCATTTTGAGGACATTTACAGAAAAATAAGTAAAAAAAAAAAAAAAAAAAAAAAAAAAGAAATGAAAATTTTGCCTGTGTCTCCCTTTAAATTTGGTAAGAAAATGCTTTTTTTGAAATCATGTTTAACTCCTGTGAAACTTTACAAATAGTTGCATTTTGATTATTTCTACTGTACATGATATGTTGGTTAGTAAAGTATCCGATGTCAAGTGATAATCATGGTGGTTGTGTTTTAAAAAATTCTCTTCAGTTTTTCCTATGGATCATGATGGTAATCACATAGGATATATTTTATATGGTTAATTTATCACCCTTTCCTTTTGAATGCCAGTGTCTGCAAGTGTTCACAAAAATTACTGAATGTCTACTTTATTATACTATGTAATGAAAGAAAATATGTAAGGTATAAGCTTTGCACACACATGTTCTTGTATATGTAAATACAATTGTTCATGTCATTGTGTACTTATTACATATACGTGTAATTTGATGATAAATATTGTTTTTTTGATATTATTTTGATATGATGAGCTTATAGCTATTACAGGTGAAATAGTTGGGGTTTTTATTCATAATCTGTGCAATAATTTTGTTCTCATTTTCTTATGTTCTTATTTTCATGTCTAGAGTGACAGAGAGCTAGAGAGAGGGAGGGACAGAGAGTTTTAACAAACAGTGTCTTGATTATTGTCTAACAAAATAATTTTATAAAATTTTAAAATAGAAAATTTAATATGTTGTTTCCAGATGTTTTCTTACGGTCGATTGTCAAAACAATTGTAACCTAGAATGTCCCAGTAATTAAAAACATACATATTGTTATTGTATGTAAATCAAATAAAATGTTCTGGAATAAAATAATCAGCTGCTATTTTAAGTAAGGTTTTAACTATTTAGCAAAAAAATTAGGCATGCATTATTTGCTTTAAAAGGAAATGTACCACCATATCTCTTTCAAACTGGTATTTGGAATATCCTTTTCAAAATCTAAATAAAACTGTTACACACAGCAGGTGGCAGATATGTAGTTTAATGTACACTTAAATGTTTCTGTTTTATCTAAGGAAACTGAATAAAACAGTCCCTATCAAAATATTATTTTGCTAATTTTAGTATCTGAATAATTTCTAGGTTTACTTGTCAAAATAAAACATCTTTTTTCCAATTTAGTTACATGTATTTTGATATAAGATTTTTATGAAGATACAGACAAATAATTTACTGATTACAGACATGCCTTATATAGTTTTATAACTTTTAAAATTTGTGCATATATAATATAGACTTGTGGTCCGATTCTGCCTTAGAATTACATTGTATTATGTTTTAAGAATATCCGTTTTAATATTAAGGAATTCCTTATTTTAATAATATATATATAAAGATAGGTTTTGATTCTTATCATTTGTTTTTGAAAATTACTTCAGGCTCTTTACTACATGACTGCATAAATCCATCATTTTTCATTTTGTTACATTTGGAATGACAATGACTACAAGTGTCATCTGTATAAAACCTGGCCTTTCTGCTTATCCAGTCAGTCATAACCAAAGTAACGATGAGCATTAAGATATTCAAAATATGTTCAGATATTTCTTTATGTCCAATTTCTTTTTACTTTTTTTTTTCTTGCCATTTTATATTTGCTTTGTATTGTCTTTACATAACTTTTTTTTCATCTTACACTAAATAAGTCCATGTGACTTGTTATATCCCCGCACAACAAAGTTGTAAGGGGGGTATACTGGAATCAGGTTGTCCGTCTGTCCGGCCGTCCGGCCGCACTAATGAATAGGGATAGGGGGCCATCTAACTGTAAACAGAACAAAAGGAACAATAGAATTCATTCCGTAACAATAGAATAAGGGGTCATGGCCCTCTATTAAACAAAAGAAAATAACAATAGAAATGGCCCTTTATTCCAAATCGGTCGTCCGTCCGGCTGTCCATCGGTTTTTTCATGTCCGCCCAATAACTTAAGATTCCTTTGACCTTTAGTCTTCATATTTGGCATGGAGGTTAGTCATGATTAGTAGATGACCCCTATTGATTTTGAGGTTACCAGGTCAAAGGTCAAGGTCACAGGGGCCTTGACTTCAAAAAGCTTGTCTGTCAAATAACTTAAGATTCCTTTGACCTACAGTCTTCATATTTGGCATGGAGGTTAGTCATGATTAGTAGATGACCCCTATCGATTTTGACGTCACCAGGTCAAAGGTCAAGGTCACGGGCCTTGACTTCAAAAAGCTTGTCCGCCCAATAACTTAAGATTCCTTTGACCTACAGTCTTCATATTTGGCATGGAGGTTAGTCATGATTAGTAGATGACCCCTTTTGATTTTGAGGTCACCAGGTCAAAGGTCACAAGGGCTTTGACTTCATAAAGCTTGTCTGCCCAATAACTAAAGATTGCTTTGACCCATAGTCTTCATATTTGGCAATGAGGTTAGTCATGATTAGTAGATGACCCCTATTGACTTTGAGGTCACCAGGTCAAAGGTCAAGGTCACAGGACTTGTCTGCCAAATAACTTAATATTCCTTTGACTCACAGTCTTCATATTTGGCATGGAAGTTAATCATGATTAGTAGTATGCGGGGGTATTCACGCCATGATAGTGGCAGTTCTAGTTATTTCTGATTAAATGTTCTTTGTTTTGTTAACTTTTGTAGGTTTTCTTAATGTGAATAGTATGTTAAACTAACTGAATAAGTACAGTATGTGCTGAAATAGTTCAACATTGTACCAGTGAAGTTAAAATTATATCAATAAAAAAGTATTATAATAATATGCATAATAAAAATCTTTACCAATGAGTAAATCATGTATCTGTATAGTAAAATATGTACCATTTTAGTAAAATATGTACATGAACCTTTATACTAAAATATGTACTCGTATAGTTACTGTAAAATATGTACCAGTATACAGTAGTAAAATTATAATAAATACATATATAATTATATATAGATACATATGTACCAGTATAGTAAAATATATACATGTACCAGTGTAGTATAAGAAATATCAATTAAGTAAATGTTAATTGGTATGAAGTAGTGTGAATAAAGATTCATGGAAGTTTGCTCTTTAAATTGCATAATCCTAAAGATTAATCCTTTTTCTGGTTTATTGATTTTTATGTAAAATGTGGTATAAAATGTGGTAGCTTACCATGATTTGGTTGGTCTGTATGTCCATCATATGGACATACTTCACTTCTTCTTTGTCCCATCAATAATTTGAGAAGGAATAAGCTTTGGTTAATGTAATTAGCCATAGTCATTTTGTGTCAGCAGTCAAGGTCTCAATGGCATTTGTTTACTATTGATTAGATATTTGTTTATGGTCAATAACTTTAATTACAACTATGAAACTTGATATTCGGTTACATTTTGATGATTTGAAGTGAATTGTACCTGCAACATCCATTTTTGTGTCAAAAGGGTAAAGGTCAGTGTTACCTTTAATTTGAAAATATCTCGATATTCAGACAAAGGGCAAGTTTACTATCCAGCTCAGAGTAAAGTGGGCAACCTGCTTCTGGTACATATTTTGTTATACATTTTGTATAAGAATTAATATGGTTATTAAAAGTTTTATAATTTGATTTTGTCATCCATATTTTATGAATCTTATGCATTTGTTTAAACATTCGTATACTATTTTTTCGTTGATTAGAGGGTAAACTAATAAAGTTCATTCCATGCAATATATTTTTGTTACCAATTTAAACAATAGGAATAGGAATTGTTGCTGCTTCTGATATATGATACTTTAACATTTACCTAGCTGGAACTGAAAGTGATGAGCCTTGCCACCAGTATAGAGACAGGCTAATCTGTACATCCATGCAGTCTGACCAGGCTCTATACTGTTAGATGACAAACCTTAAATTTTTATCTTGATGAAATCCTTAAATTGACAATAGGCTCCAAAAATGGAAGCTGGACAAGACTTTCTTTGAAGAAATTCCGCAGAGTGGGTATATAAAACCTTTTTCCCAAAGTTTTGATATGTTGAATAATTGATGTTGTAAGTTTTAATAATTTTCTAAAGCTTGTTATAATGGATGAATATTCACATTGAAATAATAATATGATAATTATAGGATGTCAGTCTGTATTTTGTGCCTAGACCACGATAGCTTTCAACAAGGTTTAGGTAATTAAACACCAGATGGAGCTTATATTGCTATTATGATACCCTAGTCTGTGTGTAATCCACATTTTATACCATATCCATAGTCTGGTCTGTATGAGGCAAGACATGATAAAAAATGATGGTATCTTAGAATGTCTTTTTACTTGACTAGGTGTATATCCGTAATGCTATTGTTAAAACTGTTTTTATATAATTCTATTTTTTAGACTTTTTTTTTCATAACTATTTTACATTTATGTATTGTATAATGTATTCTCAATTGTGATGTTAAGGCTGCATTTTATCAATTTTATTAAAACAGAAATAGCTATATTTTGTCATTTAAAAGGGTTCTTATTGACTCCCATTCTTACTGTGGTGTCTGGACGACTAAAATGAGTGTTGTAAGCGTAAATGACTGCAATATCGTTGTGGGGAATTTGTATGTACAATTTCTGTTTGCATGAAAAACTCCATCTTTGGGTAATTTGAACATCAATAGAAAATCAACAACTTGGCTTTATTATAACAGTACATGTGACTATATTCTTATATTATCGAACAGATGTTTCCGTACGAATTTTATCTCTCCTTTTATTAGATAATTACTTTTTTATAAACGTCAGAACGCTGTAACAGTAGAGGGTTGTTTAGATGGGAATATACCACATTTGCCTTATTTTAGATATTCACAACTGTAATGTTTTAATTGCCTATGCAACAAGGCAAATATATTCTTCATATTTTGCATGTTAAAATCCATATACGAACATTTGTTTTACCGTGGGGTGTTCTTTCTAAAATAATTAATTTATGAACAATATTTGCTGAGATTTTCAATACTATTAAAAAAGACTAATGAATCTGTAGAATGTTTGGTTTTAGCCCAACAACAAAATATTTTTACCTATTTATAAAATGCAGCTTTGATATTAGTAGAGATTGTGGGCTCTGCAATGGAATTTGTTTCATACCATTTATATAATGAGCTCTGAAACTTTCATAAATTAAATGTTTGAAGTCAAGGGTTTGTTATGTGATGATACTGACTCAAATTAGTTCTCTATACGGCATTACTGTTGCTAAATATTGTTACTTTCATATATACAAGTAAAATAAAATACTGTAAACTGAATGATTTCCTTTGTTGTATATTTTATGTCACACAGACACAGTATAGGTCATTCGGCGACGTTCCAGCTTTACTGGTGGAGGAAGACCTCGGGGTGCCCTTCCGTGCATTATTTCAGGCACCAACGGCCACCGATGTACCGTAAGCTAGCTGGATAGCTTCCTCACATGATAGAATCCAAAGTCCCTGTAGGGATTCGAACCCACCGCAGTGAGGGGCAAGTGGTTTGAAGTCAACGACCTTAACCAATCAGCCACGGACGCCCCTTTCAAAAGTTTACCCTTTCTCTTAGATTCTAATGTACTTTGTCAAGTACAAATTATACACAGGGTGATTTGATATTAATAAATGAAATCCAAGTTAAATCTGAATTTTTAATAAGCTTAATACTTAATGTTGGTCATAGCATAAGCATCAAATATAAAAAAAAAAAAAGAGAGAGAAAAAGAATACAACACGGTTTTAGAAATAGTATATTCTTTATTTTTACATAAATATTGATAATAATTATCACAGAATTTGAGTGAGAAATACACAACTGAAAAGCACTGGTACATTAACTAGTTACACATCACCCTCTAACTAATATTGTTACTGGCAAGATTATCTATATGCTAGGTCAAAACTTTGTTTTCTATATAACTACCGTATAAATTCCCCTACATGTCAGTATCATTTTATATATTTATGAACCTAAGACAAAGTAAAGTGATCTTCATTTACAATGAATTTATAGAATAATGAAATGGACAAATTTAAGAAATTATTCATGCATGTATTTCTTTAATGTTGACTTTAACTAGAGTAATATTCTAAGGCCAAAAAGGTTTGGAAGTGACATTTTACATGAAAAAGAATCAATTATACTAAACTCTGCTTCAAAACATGCTAATACTTCAATACATTAAAATCAAAACATTTTATACCAGCCAGTACAGGTATTACTTGGACTCCCATACATGCTTGTGTATTTCATATACATGTATTTCCTCTAGTCTTCATCAACATGAAACAGACTCTGCAATATACATTTATATGACGGATCCCATTTTAAAGTTACAGACATGCAAATAAAATTTGAACAATAACTTAACAAAACATTTAAAACTCTAGTTACCAGTAAATCTTCAAAACCTTCTCAACCACAGATAAAACTAGAAACATCTTCAGTTAAGCCTATATTTGTCATTAGAGATATACAAAATTGTCCTGAATAACTAAATAATTTGAGAGCAAAATACTCAGGAATGGTATCATAATGATTCATAAAACTTTTGAAATAGTTAAAAGCTTTCAAAATATTTTAACTAGTTATTCCATTGTGCGTGTCTATAGTTTTTATAACAACATTCCTCAAAATAGTATGTCAACATTTATACATTACCACATTAAAATAATTCTTAAGGAGGAAAATAAAATCATCCCAAATGTAGAGGATAAACATTAGCTACAACAAGGAATATACTGTTTTCCTAGATTGAAACAATATGGCATGAAATAATGCATTAATGCACACACATAAAATGCCACATATAAGGTAAATAAAAAATTTAATTCTAAGACTAAAAAACATTTTTCAAACTAAAAAACTATCATCATTCTAAGTAACTGAGGTAAACAATAATAATAAATAAAACAAACAGTGACATAATCTACTTGCAATGTGCTTTAACATATATGCATAAAAAAAAGAAAATAAATAAGATAGAAAAAAAGTATCACAATATATATGACTTTGTTAATCAGAATTCTAAAACTAACTAGAAATTCAACAATACATGCTTCGAGTTATCTTATGTTCACAAAACCTCCCAAAACTGATTAAATTCTCTTAATACATTCAGTCGCGACAGAAAGCCAGTGTTCAAATCATGAGGCCAAAATCTCAGGAGATCAACATTTTGGTTGAATATTCATGGAACTTTTTAACATTTACAACTTTCTAAATTTTTGACAAAAGTTTCCTTATTTTATCATAATGCCACTTTAAACATAACAATAACAACAACAAAAACAATTGCATTTGAAAGTTTTTCTTATATTCTACTACATGCAAAATTAAGTCAAAACTTTTAAACTTTCGTTTTCAATTCTGATTAAGACCAACAAACTTATTACATGTCCTGGTACATTAAACACTTTGAACATATACATCAAAAACAGGCAATACCTCCAATCTATAATTTCTGAGCAAAATTAATAATTAAAACTTCTAGGGTAGAAAGGTTTATGTGAAATGAAAGAAACTTTAAATAGCATTTTTGTTTGCCATGCTAATATTGAGTAAAGAAAGATGTTGCCATAATGAAAATGATGTTCCGATTCCACAAAAATTTAGTTAGCTACAAAAACTGACTACAACTGTTATGTGTAGTATCATGCAACATGAGTTGATATGTCGATTTCTTTCAAAGTTACCATCTTTGAGAAGCTAACTTATTTCTTGCTGAAAAATACTTAGTACTTTGTAAGTAAGTAGCTGCCTTGACCTTACAACCCTATATGTTTCACAACTAATGACCTTTAATTCATTTTTCAAACCCCCTACTTGAGCTACCTAGTTGTCTTAATCTAAAACTGCATTGGCATGCCGGTTGAGGATCTCAACAAAGTATTTCTAGGACTGCCCATACGAGACTGAGAGTGCGCCATCGTGTGTGACAGAGTACGCATACTCTCTGCCAACTTCTCAAACTCTTCCCATTTCTGACTCTGTGACGTATGTTCAAGGGAGTTAAACTGTTCCAATTCTCCAAACCTCTGTTCAAGTGAGAGAACTTGACTCCTCAGGTTCACTACCTCTTCATTTTTCAGTTCAAGCTATAAGTAGAAATATCTGGTGATTACTGTCAACAGTTTGACACATTATTTTTCTTAATCTTATAACCCAAAATTACTATAACTGATGAAAAGAGCTTAATATTTGACAAAACAATTGTGGGTATTGTTCACAAAAAAGAATGAGAGAGCTACCATGAGCTATTGGAGTTCTCAGTCTGATTCCTTTCTGCTTTAATGTGTAAATTACCTACATGTGTATACAATCATCTTGAATAAAAATATACTTTTAAATCAAGTGATAGTCTCAGTGATAGTGACTCTGACCGCTCATACCTGAAACACCCAAGAAAGATGCTACACACTGAATATTTGAGATATTAGTTAATTAATAAAAGTGTTATGAGAAAACAGTCTTAAAGTGTGATGGAAAGTAAGCAGTGCAGCAACTATATCCTCAATGAAAATATTTCAGGTAGCATAGAAAATTTGCCATACCTTTTTCTGTATGTCAGCAACATGGTCCACAAGCAATGATTTGTCTTTACGTAACTGTGTGTTTTCTTTCTCTAGATGTTCATGCATACCAGTAAGCTCGGTCACTCGGCTACGTGCTGTGTTCAACTGTAGTTCTTGCTGGGTTGATACAGAATCTTTAAATGATAGCTGTAACAAACATAATGACATTGAAAATGATATAATCACACATCCCAGAGACAGATGTGTATGGGTTTTTTTTTTATTTAATCATTAACTACTCTTTTTTCATTGGTAACTAATGGGAGACTCCACAAATGAATGTTACAAGTTTTTCAATTAGTTTCTTTAACAATTGTACAAGTAAAAAGATAACTGTTCACTTCAACATCTTTCATGGGTTCCCTGGTACTCAAATTTCAAAGCTTCTAAACAACACCTTGGTATCAAAGAAACTTATGACCTCCAATACTACATTGGACAATGAAACTTTCTCTTTCTGAACATACATGTATATTGCTCATTTCAGTACGAGTGGAAAACATATTTCAATACAGATGTAAATATCCAAAGAAACCATTAAATATGTTGACAAATATCAAAATGATTTTACAATTCTTATCTTGTTTTTCGTTTTATTTCAACAGCTCGAAAAAAATACAGCAGAATTTTACTGATTTATACTATGAAAGAAATCTTTGTGTATAAAGTTTGGCCCCAAACCTGCTGGAACAGAAAGTAATCAGCCATTGCCACCAGCATAGAGCCAGACCAGCCTGCACTTTTGTGTTGTCTGATCAGGCTCATAATTTAAACTTAAAAATTGAAATCCCTTTGAAAATTAATTGTTCTCAAAGCAGGAAAAAACATTACAAAGACGTTCTACAAATTCAGCTGGTTAAGAGTAAATTGTATTATAAGGAAAGAGATCAATAAAGGCCCTTACTTTTTCTTGATATTGTTTAAGTCTATCATGTTCTTTAGTCATACTCTCTTTAGAATATTCAAGTTCAAATCTCAGCTCCTTTTCCCTTTCTTTACTCTGAACTATTTCAGAGATGGTCTGTTGATGACGTGACTCTATTTCATCTCGTAGATTCTTCTCCTAAAAGAGTGAAATGATAATGAATGTTTCCATGCAATAACTTTTTTTTTAATTACAGGGAAACAAGGTGAAATCAAAACAAGAGTAACAAAAATTTGTAACAGAGTTACCAACGTCCCCCGCCTCGGGGAAGTTTTATATGAAGCATAAAATTGTGCTATTTCAAAAGATTGTGGTATGGATCTCAGGACTTTCAGTCCAAAATTATGATCAATACTAGATCTGCAAATGCAACAATAAATTTATTACAGAAATACTAGTAAAATGAAACACGGAATTTAAAAATCTATCATGTTAACATTTGACCTCTAAGTGTGACCTTGACCTTGGAGGTAGGGGTGCAGGTGTTGTGCATGACATATCGTCTTATTAATATTACTATTTGTGCCAAGTATTTTCAAAATCCCTTGAACTATGAAGAAGTTATAGATCAGACACAAAATATACCCTATAACAGACTATGTCAATCCTTGACCTCTAAGTATGACCTTGGAGGTAGGGACCCATGTTTTGCGCCTGACATATCATCTTATTATTGCGATTATTTGTGCAAAGTATTTTTAAAATTCCTTGATCTATGAAATGGTTATGGACTGAACACAAAATATACCTTTTAACAGACTATGTAAATCTTTGACCCCTATGTGTGACCTTGGAGATAATGACACATGTGTTACGCATGACATATCATCTTATCATTGTGACTATTTGTGCCAAGTATTTTCAAAATCCCTTGATCTATGAAGAAGTTATGGACTGGACACAAAATATACCATATAACAGACTGTTAGCCTTTGACCTCTAAGTGTGACCTTGACCTGGAGGTAGGGGTGCAGGTGTTGTACCTGACATATTGTCTTATTATTGTGACTATTTGTGCCTAGTTATTTCAAAACCCGAAGAAGTTCTAGGTCAGACACAAAATATACCCTAAAACAGACTATGTTAACTTTTGACCTCAAAGTGTGACCTTGAACTTGGAGGTAGGGATGCAGGTGTTGCGCATGACACATTGTCTTATTATAGTGACTATTTGTGGCAAGATTTACAAAATCCTTTGATCTATGAAAAAGTTATGGACCGGACACATAATATACCCTGTAACAGACTATGTTAATCTTTGACCTCCAAGTGTGACCTTGATCTTGGAGGTAGGTGACTGGTTGTTGCGCATGACACATTGTCTCATTATTGTAAACAATTGTGGCAAGTATTTACAAAATCCCTTCAAAGATAAGAAAGTTATGGACCAGACACGACATATACCATCAAATAGACAATGTTGACCTTGAATGAGCAAGTGCGACCTTGACCCTGGAGGTAGGGGTCTGGTTGTTGCACATGACACATTGTCTTATTATAATAACCATTTGTGCCAAATTATTTCAGATTCCTTTGATAAATGACAAAGTTATGGACTGGACACGAAAGTGTGACGGACAGAGCCTATTACTATATCCCCCTTTTTTCTTCGAAAAGGCGGGGGACAATAATCTATAACTGATCATTTAGAAGTACATTTTGAAATATTTAATATTTATATAACTATCTATTGCACAAAGCTTATGAACATCCAACATTAGTGTACTTCATGTAGAAATAAAAAAAAATCCTAAATTTGATCAAACAAGTCATATATATAAATCATAAACATTTTATTAATTAATTTCAGTATGTCAGATTTTAGTGTTCATACTGACATATAAAATTATATTGCATATAGTAATACATGACATTTTCACAAAATATTAAGTACACAGGTTAGAACAGAGGTCCTTAAAACATAAGCAATTTTTAATAAAAGGATATTTTCCTAAATTCAAATTAAGTAGTCAAACTAAATATATAGTGACTTTAAATAATGTTTTACAACAGAACACCATGTAGAAGTAGACAATAATCATTCGTAATTTAATACATGTATTTCTTTGTTACGTGTATAAGTGCATTTGGTGTAGACAGTACTAAACTTACTCTCTCTAGTTGTTTAGTCATCTCTACAACTTGTTGATGGAGAACAGAGTTCTCCCTGACAATAGTAGAACTATCATCGGACATTTTACTTCGTAGGTGGCGCTCTTGCTCTGCTGACATTTCCGCTTCTTTCAGTTTTATTCTCAGATCTCGAATTTCTTCCTAAATTAAAAAATTGATATGTTCCACTGTAAAGTACATGAATATAAATTATAAGACTAACTGTCTTGTTTATTTAAATCTTTTGAAAGCTATGGTCATTTAAGTTGTAGTAAATCCCTTGAAAATGACAGAAAGAAAGTGTAATGTTTATGTTTTTCAATCAACACTTGCGATCAAAGTTAGTAAAATGTATTGCCATTCAATTACATATCAAAATGAATTCAATAAATAAATAAAATGCCAAGTTTTGTTCGAAATGTATCATAAATGATAAAATCATCTGGTTTGTTTGAAAAAAATAAACTTTCAGCAAAGATAAGATATGTATTTTCTTTATTTAACTGTGTCTGTCAAATTAATCCTATCAATATAAATATGAAACCTTAAATGAGTGCAAAAAAAACATCCAATGGGAAGCAACAAGAATTCATTTCATAGGTAAAACATGAACATATTTTTTTTTGAAGTTGTTTAACATATATATATATACATACCCTAAGGTCATTAACAACTTTATCTTGTAGATTTACAGTACTATTGTAGTATTTCTCTTCAGTCGATTTGAGCTGTGTTTCAACACTGAGAAGGTCCGACCTTTTCTCATCCAAGCTGATCTGAGTCATTTTATGCTGCTCAATTCTTTGTTCTAACTAAAAACAAACATAGCATGATGGAAATTTGATTGATTGCATCCATAATGCAATTTTGTGTATGTTTTAATTCTGTATATATACATTCATTGAATTTAAAGTCAATACAAATGTATTTTTAACACATGTATACTTTAACAGCATAAATAGGATGGTAAATTCATATTATTTGACATGTTAGCAAGTTCTTCCATTCAAAGAGACTTGTGTTTTTCTCTCTCAAAAATTCTAGAAAAGATTTTTCATTAATCTAATGGTATGAAGCAATTTCAAAGTAATGCCTTACCTGACTTTTTAATGATATTATTTTAGTTTCAGCATTTTTTAAGGCTGTAGCACTTTTTTCAAGTTCATTTCGAGCATCCATCAATTGACTGTCCTTGTACGAGATCTCACTCTCGTTTTTGGCGATGGTTTTCTTCAGATCTATCACCTCATCCATCAACAATCTCTTGTCCTGCACTCGCGCCTCTATAATATGTACAATCAGTTTTACAAACTTGTTTTTTTGATACATTGTATATACCTGTTATTAAGTTTCATATGAAAACAGGATTCTATTAGTGAAGGAATATAATCAAATTGTTCAATGCTCTTCAGTAGACAGTGAAATTGTAATAAATATAATTTTCACAGTACCTAGACTATGTATGTAAGCCGATGGACAGCAAATATCATAAATAAATGGAAAATAATTAATAAGAAATACACTTGGTCACAAATAAAATGTGACTGATAACAAGAAGCACATAAATATTTACACATGTCATATTAAAGACAAAACAAAATCCATGTAATATAACAATATCAACATTGTGACTTCATGATTTGTCAAAATGACTTAAAACCACTTAAAATGCATAAAGTAAATAAAAAATCTATTTGTTTTGCGTGTAAGATCAAATTATATTTCACTGGTGAACACCAGCTGTTATATTTTCACTCGCAGCGTATTGCATGTAGTATTAACTCTGTGGAATATATTTTGATATAACACACAAACATCCTCTATAAATTATAACAAATAACCAACCTTCTTATATTTCTATCTTACTTGCAAAACAAACAAATATCTTCTATAAATTATAACAAGTAACAAACCTTCCTCCTCCCGCAGTCTTTCAGCCATATGAGCTTTTTCTCTAGAAATTATGCTAATGCTACTTTCCTTGCGTTTACTCTCTACCTGTAGTCCGTCCATTTCTGCCTGCATTGTCTGTAATTATAAATGATTCCATTAATAACAGAAAAATACTATTACAAAATAAAGCCAAAACCTAGTAATAATTATTCATATAGTTGAAAGAAATAGAAAAAGTAGTAAAAAAATTCGAAACACTTACCCTTAATTTTGCCAACATTCTCTCGGCCTCTGCAGACATCTTTGGATGCATGTCAGTAGCTTTCTTTGCTTGCTCACGCGTGAATTATGTTAAAGAATACAGTTTTATAATCTTAAATTTCACCAACACATTTTAAAAGAAAGAGAGGAGTGTTAAAAAATAAATACAATTCTCTAAGGTCTTTTACAAAAATTTACAGGATAAATGAAAATTCCTACACATAAAAAATTTATATTTAAGTTAAAGCAGAAAACTTGTATTACACTTAGATTTCATCAACACATGTAAAAGGATATAGATAATTGGTCTCTAGTTCTAGGAAATAAATTTGTTGCTGAAGATTCTTTATATATTCTGCCTCTATACCATCAGATGTACCATTCTTTGATGATCCTTTCCTGGAAAACAAGATAATAGGGTTATTTATAAAATACATGATCACTTTAGACTGCCTTTGCTTTAAATGATCAATTATAAAAGAATTACTAGTATATATGAGCTGCGTCACGACAAAACCAACATAATGGGTTTGCGACCAGCATGGATCCAGACCAGCCTGCGCATCCGCACAGTCTGATCAGGATCCATTCTGTTCACTTACAAACCCTATAGCAAGAAGAGAAACTAATAGTGAACAGCATGGACCTTGATCAGACTGCGCGGATGCGCAGGCTGGTCTGGATCCATGCTGGTCGCAAACCAATTATGTTGATTTTGTCGCGACGCGGCTCATATTACTAGTAATATTATGCTTTCAAATATTCACCTTTAAAAATCAATTCCACCAAGGTATATGATTCACCAATTCAAAACTTTTCAATTAGATTTTAAATGGAAACATTCAGGTATTATGAATCTGACATAAATGAGACTCCTTGAAACATTATTTTCCTGATTCAATCAGCTATGGTGGTGACATCCCAAAAAAGCCTGCATTTATATTGATCTTTGTATATCTTGTCTACTTAGTTTTTAATACTTATTGATATATTTAGCAATCATTAATTATACATCTGACACGATATAATTGCTTACGTATTAGAAAAGGCAGCTGCCATGCTGCCAGTACTTCTTCTCATATTATCAGATTTTCGAGTGTTTGAAAGTTTAGTAGTCTGTGACATCTTTGGTCCTTTTGATAAAGTAGGTTTTGGTGCATCCATCATAAGGACACCTGGAGAAGATGGAACTGTGCCAGAAAACACCTCTACAGAGAAAAACAAGTGCAAGTGCATGAAAAGTGACAGTGCTCGTTTAATTTATATACAGTCAAACCTGTTGTAAAGATAAATTCTGAATAGTAAGTAACAACTTTATTTCATGATGCTAGCACATTCGGTTTCCCAATCTTCCATGTGGGCCTCAGCATATACGTACAATGTAACAAATTCTGAATAACATATAGTCAATTAAATTCAGTATTTCAAGTTAACATCTTTATTACTTCTTGGGCTTATTAAGCTATGTTTTGGTAAGCCAAATATTTAAAATGACCACATTTTCATTTCCCAAATCTGGATGCTATAAAAACTACCCAATACTACTCTTGTAAAACAGGTTTGATTAGTATAACTGATATCACAGGCATTATTATACAAGTTAAAGTCAATATCTATGCTATTTCAAATTAAATCTATCTTAATAAATACAGTAGCTCTTCAAATATTTTAAAGCATGTATTGACAGTCTTATTATGACTCTTATACCCTGAAAACTTGATGAAAAACATTTAAAGCAAATAGCCTCAAAGTTATATAGAAGTACAACCTTGAAAATAGGCTCAAGTTTGAATACAAGCCTCAATATTGAAAATAAGCACATTTTTTCCTCCTGAAAATTTGTATCCAAAAATAAGAATATCTTTATTCTTTATTTCTAGCTAATCACATTTTCTAAAAATAGATGTATAATCTGCCATCACATTCAATAAACACACTTAAAAAATAAGTGCTTCAATAAGTGCTTCAGTAAAGCTTCACTAAATGAGCCGCGTCATGACAAAACCAACATAATGGGTTTGCGACCAGCATGGATCCAGACCAGCCTGCGCATCCGCGCAGTCAAATCAGGATCCATGCTGTTCGCTATCAGTTTCTCTACTTGTTATGGGGTTTGTAAGCGAACAGCATGGATCCTGATCAGACTGCTCGGATGCGCAGGCTGGTCTGGATCCATGCTGGTCGCAAACGCACTATGTTGGTTTTGTCATGAGGCGGCTCAAATGTTTAATCAATTTTATTTATAACATGCTTATTTTCAAAGTTATTCTGAATGTTTACAATTAGTACATGTATTTCTTTTATTCCATAATATAAACTGCCAGTGTTGTTGTTGTTGTTTCATTATTTTTACTCAGATGATAGGCAAAATTAAATGGAAAAAAACACCAAAAAACATTAACTTTATCCCAGCAACTGTTTAGAATTGTTAAACACAACAGTACAGTAGATTTGTGTAAATACTGTGCTATAATTATATGCAAATAACATTTCACATCTTAGTTAAAATATTCTTAAAAATATGTATTTTCTACTACTACAAACAAAGCAAGTCTACTATGTGCAATAATTAATAGAAGAGAACTTGATATACTTGTGAATTATAGTTCTAGCTGCTATTTGTTAATTAAAGAATTCTTTATTGTATGTATGTATTTTAACTCAAATTGTAAATTTACTTTTATTAAGTCTTTTTTTTTAATGAAATTCTGTCTTTGAGATCTATAGAACATTCAGACAATATTAACAAAGAACTGAGAGCAAAGTTTAGTTAACAGAAAGTATATTCATTTGATAAAATTATAAAGACATCATTCATACATCTATTTTTTTTAACCACAAATGTAATTTACTGCAAAGATATTATAGTTTACACAATAATTAGTTAAAGAATTACTTTTAAAGTAAAAGAAATAACAAAAAAGCTAATTAAAAAAAGAAAGAAAAAGAAAAAAATGCAAGTGTCAACAATTTTATATTCAGTACATATAATTTCAAATAATAAAGTAAGAAATATTGTCTACACTTAGAAACTATGCATCTAAGCTTTTTTTTTTGCCTAAATATGTAACAGACAAAGAACATGCATCTAATTGTTTATAGATTACATGATGAAAAAAATTACAATCTCTAGTATTGGTTATTAGTGTTAATAGACACTCTGACTCAGAGACAATCTTCTAGCCAGTCACTGTTGTGATAATTTACCTTTTCTAGGAGTTCTCTTTCTAGCACTTGATTGTGCAGGTGAAGGACTCCTAGACCTATTAACATTTCGGACTGGAGATGGACTTTTTTCTCTCAAGGTTTTTTTCCATTCCAGAACTTCTGCAGACTGTATTCCATTTGGTTCACTTATTTTTTCCCCGTCACTCATCTTTAACCAACAAGAATCTATTATTTTTAAAATCCTTTCCTTTAGTACAAGTGAATGTAAATGGCTATACTGAGTCTAAAATTGTAGACAATTACAACAAAAAAAACTTTTCAAATTTAAAACAGAAACATCAACAAAAAACAGCATACTTTTGTAGTAACCAGTGATTAAATTCTTTAGCTTACATTTTTGTATGTCTCATCAAAACACTAACTTACATATCCATTTCACTGGGAGAATTTCAGTTTTATGGACCACTCATTTGTAATCCCAGCCCCACTCATCTTCCCCGCAACCCGCAAGGAATAGCAGGGGATGTGAGGTGTATTTTTGCCTTACAGCTGTAAATGCTTTGCAGAATCATTAGAGTGCTTTATTCATATTGCCTACTGTTGAATTGCAATATTTTTCTTATCTAGATAGTCCCTGCAGGACTGAGATTTCACAAGGGTTTTGTTGGTCCAAAATCAAACTTGTATTTTCTGGGACTGGGGTTTAAATATACACAAATGACTGGTATTACAGGGCTTGAATTTAACACTTGCAAAAAGCAAGTTAAAAATGATAATTTTTTATTCAATTCTATAGGAATGAAACAATTATGATTTTTAACTTTAATTTTGAAAGTACTTTTTTCTAGAAATTGAAAACTTCTGCTATTTGCTCTCCTCTCCAAGATTTTTGATTCTTGTTGTGAAAAATCCTGCACAACAAATGTGCATACAAAACAAGTTGTGCCTTCAAGTTCATTCAATAAATTCAACATCTTTCTCATTTGTTTGTGAAATCTGATTCAACCTGTAATATCATCAAGAGGTTAACACCACTAAATATTAGTTATGTTAAACTTATTCTCTGTCTGATCTGATTGATTTACATTTTAATCTTGAGTACATTTGCTCATAATGATGTCACAGAGTGAGAAAAATGTGTAGCCTCACCTGGACTTGAACCTGGGATCCTCAGATTACCATACTAAGGCTTTACCAATTTAGCTATCTGGTGGCTTACACATACTCTCCCCTAATGAGTAAACAGTTCTTAACCATGACATACTCCCAGGCTATACAGAAATGTAGCGTCAAATATCTAATTGGTACAGAGAACAATGTGAAAGTGGGTGCAAAGCTTTATACTATCATGATGGCCTAATAGCTTTAAGGCCAAATGTCACAGGATGAGCAAAATGTGCAGCCTGGCCAGGATTCAAACCATTGACTAACAGAATACTGTACCATGACTCTACCGTCTGAGCTATCCAGCCTCTTAAACAAGTGGACAATTTTAATCTGTGACAATATTTATACCATTCTTGGCTAGATTGTCAGTGTGTTTGATAATTTATTACATAAACATTCAACATCATAAAGTAATAAAAACATAAATGGATAATTCGCAGATGTAAGCTGTATAATTATACATAATCTGAACAGTGATTTTTAATAACTTTATCCAATGCCTTATCTTATTTCAGTCATTAACTTAACTTATTTAATTTGTTACTTATACGAAATGATATTTTAATTTGTTAAACTGTTATTTTATACATATGTATATACTTTTTATGTAACTGTGATCTACGTTGTTGCAAAAACTAAAATAAAATAAAAAATATTATTGGATATAACTGTTGAATTTAGTGTTGGCTCAAAAGTAAAACACATACAACATTTACAGTTTTGGCTCAAGATGTAAGTCCTTGCACAAGCCGTTACTAAAAGACATTTATTTTGGTCACAAATCAATGTGGATAAGTCATACCAACATAAGTCCTTTTCATTGCAATAGAGAAACGTCTTTACATACCCAAGGGCACCATTCTATTAGCAAAATTTTTCAAGTGCAAGAAAAAGTTAAATTCAAGCCCTGCCTGCATTGACCATGTCTATCCATTGCAATCAAAATACCTTAATAATATCGGTAAGGTTTGTTAGCATATATTTTTTAATCATAACACTACATTTCCAAAAGGATGCATTTGTGACTGTCAGTGTCATAACACAAACGTTGAACTGTTATAAAGTTGACAAAAATTGAAAATGGATGGAATTTTTTAACATTTAAAACCGAATAAATACAATTGCAATACATTTGCATATGAACAATGAATATCTTTCCATGTAAATACCTTCAATGCATACGTTGATTTCAAACTAATGTCATATAACTTATTTTTTGCAATTAGATTTCCAAAATTTCCTGTCTCAACGCGTCATCTGTTGAGAGGCAACAACGGAGTCAGATATTTAATTAGTTTCGAATTTGTAATTTTTCGCCTAAATTATATTTCTTTACATTAAGTAAAAGTAGAACAGTTCCATAATGTGTGTGTTAAGTATTTTTTGTATCAAGAAAATATTGACAGTCAAATTAGCATGTTCATGTTATTCGAATTTATTTGATAATTCGTAAAAAGTAGCTTTACAGGCAGGTGTCTGTAAAGGTCAAGGTTGCTGAAATGGCTTTCTTACAAGTAGGCGGAAATCATACTATATATCTTAATTTTCAATAAATCTACGACTGTTTGATTTCACATTTTGTTTTAAATTCACTGAAATAACACTTATTTCATAAACAATCTAATAATTTTAACCAAAAAGTATAATGTCTAAAACATCTTTACAAAAAGCTCCATATTATATTTGACTGTCAAATTTATACTGAGAGATAAAGATTCGCACAAGTGACCACTCGACCCACATATAGTCATCTGAAACCGACATTATTTTACGAGAAATAACGCTTTAACTTCACAATTTCAAAAAAGTTTTGGTTTCTTTAGGTTCACAAAAAAGTCCAATATAGAATAAGATAAGACCTTAATTTGTTTTATGGATGTGGTTAGCTGTAGCCTGTATGGGCCCGTTCGGCTACCCAAAAGTTCTAGCTGTATGTGAGTCATACGCTAGCCATGACACACTGTAATGGCTAGCTGGCAGTTTCAAAATTTTATAAAAGTTGATTATGCATATGATAGTTTGTGTCTTTAAACGAGGATTTTAATAAAGAACCCGCATTTGTCCTCGTATGTTTACTTAGGTTATATTTGTGATTAAATAATAATTTAAGTTTTAAGTTATATTTATAACCACATTGTTTTTATGCTTATGATTTGTTGTTTTATTTTTATTTTTAATAAAGATGGATTATTAAATCATTTTTTGTTAATATAGCGCATGGAATAGATAATTATAATGACCAAAGAAGCTTCTTTCATAACGGCATGATTTGAGCGGAATTATAAATTAATAGAACATTGAAAAAGAAAAAAACAGTGATAAACAATTTTTTTTAAACAGTATGAGCAAATTATAGCAATTGTATGATTGTATTTTAAATAGATAATTATCAAACATATAAGCACAATTTGAATTAAAGCCTATAAAGGAACTGACTATAGAATTCTAGAATGCGTTTCACGGAACATGCAAACTTTCCTTTATGATGGACAAACTTCTACTATCGGTAATTGACGCAATTATCAGAGCCCAACAACACTTATTTTCGGTGCTTTTTTCATTTTAAAGATGTTGAAAATTAAACTCACTAAAACAATATTACGATAATTCTGTAATCAATTTCATTTGATGTTATTCAACTGCAACTAAACGCTCTTTTTTTTCTTGCCATCTGGTGATGACAATGATCGACTTTCTTTACTGTAGCTAACATTGCAATTTATCTCTGAAAAGTAAACATACGACGACAATTTCTGTTTCTTTGTTAAAATCCTCATTTAAACATAAAATAACATATGCATTTACGACTTTCATACAATATTAAAAGGTGCATACAGCTAGACAATACAGTGTGTCCTGGCTAGCCATACATGACTCAGGTGCGGCTAGAACTTTTGGCTAGCCGTATGGGCCCGTATGACTAGCCACTTCCTTGTTTCATTAAGGTCATTGTTATTCAACATTAATCAAACTTTTAAATCAATTTACCATGAACCTTGCAATATTATTGTGTGAATTGTTTTCTTTTTTTAGCTGAGGAAATTTAATTTCTTTGACAAGGAGACTGTAAAAGATCCAGAGACTTCCCAGATATTTGACGGTCTTAAGGTTTGTCTTAAACATTACAAAAATTGAATTGTTTATTATGAAAATCTATACATTTTAGACAGTCATAGTAGATAGAGATTTTTTTTCTGCATAGACTTTGCATATTTATTTAAGAGTTGTTTAAAAACTTTATATATTTGCCTTTATCATTTTTGTTACCATTTTGTTTCATAGAAAAAACTGTGATAACAAAGCATAAAAGTATTAAAGCTGGCCAGTCTGTCAAAGTGCATTGACCAAAAGCTTTATACTTTGTACATGTATGTAGAAGTACCTTAATGATTTCTACCTGCCACTACAATTTTCAGATCAAAAGGTGAAAGGTCAAGATCAATGGGAACAGATTTTAACAAAACATAAATCTGGCCATTCAGTCAAAGTAAATTGACCTAGGAAGTTCAAACTTTGTATGTAGATGTATCTTGTCCGCCACACCCATTTTCAGTCAAAGGTTAATGTGACTGACATGTTTAAAGTTTCACTTTTCTTATGTAGAACCTATTTAGCATTGACAAAAGTAGAGTGCACAGCTCTTCAAACGACCTTTGTTTTTATTGCAACAAAATAATTTAATAAAATTCCATTAATATCTATTCTATGAACAGTCCTGTAGTCATATAATTATATAGATGGCAGATGATTATTTACTTTTTATATAAGGATAACCCTATTAAGTTTTTCTGCTATTTTCAGGATCTAAATATATCAGCATGTGTAAGTGGAAGAGGTCAGCTGATCATTGGTGATTTTGAGGGTTCTATCTACATGTTGTCAAGGGAACTAAAAATCACATCATTTACAGCATATAACATCAGGGTATCTCATCTGTTTCAGATGAAACAAAGCAACCTCTTGATATCTATTGGTGTAAGTTTTATGATTATGGATAGATAGAACTACAATGTATTAAGATTTATATGATAGATCATAAAAAAATGTAAGAAAGCTAGGTAATTGGCATATTTGAGAATATTTATTTCAAAAACCAATTATGTACAAACATATTATAAATGTAGGCCATTTTATCTACATGTATATCTGTTATAGTTATTACCAGTAAGCAGAGGCTTTTTCATGGCCAAAACATATGAGCTGCGTCACAACAAAAAACATAGTGCGTTTGTGACAAGCATGGATCCAGACCAGCCTGCTCATCCGCGCAGTCTGTTCAGGATCCATACTTTTCGCTAACCAACCCTATTAAGTAGATAAATTAAGTAGATAAACTGATAGCGAACAGCATGGATCCTGATCAGACTGCGCGGCTCATATGTTGTTTTTTTCTTCCAATTGAGAAGCATCAGATTTCAAAATTTCAGTCAACAATAATGTTGTTCTCATTCAAAAGGAAAGCCCTTGAAATTACTTGTAAAGAAAATAATGTAACAAAGTTATAGCAATAAAAGCTGTTCATTAAGTGTTCCAATTGTTTCTATTAGTTAAAAAGATGTCTGATTTAGACATTTCACAATGTTTTTTTTCCTAATTCGCAATCTCAAATGAGATTGAGAAATTAGGAATTTTAAGCAATTGAGTAAAGGTCCCTTGAATTGTTAGGAAAAACTGTCTGCATTAGTAGAAAAATTGAACTATTAACTAGCCTTTTGAGAGTATAAATTTATTTTTGGTTACAAAACTTGTAACTTTTATTACAGGAGGATGAACAAGGTACAAACCCATTAATTAAAGTCTGGAATCTAGAAAAGGTAAAGATTGCATTACTTATATCATGTTGTATTAATGTTGTAAACTTATCTTCTTGAATTTGTAATTTAACAGGATTTTAATCTCTTGTGAGACTGCACAGATAGCAGACTGGTCTGTTTTTATGCTGTTTTCACAGGTGATATCATTGATGAAATGAAATAGTGAATTTTGAATATAATTAAGTAAAATGTACCTTGTAATAGGGAATCTTGTAGAGTTGTGTTTATTCCTAAAAGTAAACAATGTTGAGTATATAACTGAAACATGATTTAGGACACAAAAAGTAATATGTATTTTTTATTAATATAGGTTTCCATGCAAACAAAATGTAATGGGTATTTTTGTTTACAGGTTTTTGTTTATTTTATATTCCAAAAGATATAGCTGTATTTATGTTTGATTACACATACTTTGTTGAATTTTGTATATTTGGATATATTTGAGCAGCTAGAAAAAGGTGTCCCATTTGTTACTAGAATCTGCCGAGCAATACCAGCCAACAAACCAACCCCGGTCACATGTTTCACTGTCCATGAAAATCTCAACTGGATGGCAGTAGGATTTGAAAATGGTAGTGTGGTATTGTTTAAAGGTGATGTCAAATCTGATAGGTTAGTTGTGTTTTTGATTTGTGTAAGATAAATTGTTTGTAAACTTTCACATAAAACAGATTTTTTTTTTATGTAACAGTTATTTCTTGTGGTATTTCAGTCAATGAATTAATTTTTTAAGTAAGTCAAGGTGGGGTTTGTATAAATTTGTTTCTGGGGAAAAAATTGGCCTACTTTTGTGGTTCTTCTTAGACCTATGATAAAGTGTATGTTTTTAAGTTTAAATAACAGCATAAAAACAATATTGTTTTAATGTTATTTCATGTAACAGTTTAAAAGATATTTTATTACATTTTCTGTTTTGCATATGAGCATATACTTGATTCTTACGCATTCTTACCACACAGGATATTCACTTTAGATTAAGAAATATAGTTACTTATCTTTGTGAAAATAGAATAAAATAATGATTATTTTAAAACATAATTAATAACTGTATAACATAATTATGGTAATTATTAAGTTTACAGAGCTATATTTGAAGACATTATTTTCAGGCACAGTAAACAGACGGTGATATATGAAAATCCTAAACCAATTACTGGATTGTCTTTCAAAACTTCGGGAAAGAATGTAATACTGTTTGTAGTTACAGAGTCGGTGATATTGTCTATTAATGTTACAGCTAAAGATACAGCTAAAGATAGAAATGTGGTGAGTGATATACATGTATCATTTATGTTCTACTTTAATAGATTGAAATTGTTAAACTGTATATAATTATAAAAAAACATGCATGCACCAATCTAATAAAAAGCATATTGTACTTTCCTTCAAATATTAGTGCTATTTAAGACTGTTCCTTTTGGAATAAATGTTTATTTTATTAAATCTCTTTGGTAGATTTTTTGTTATCATATTGTTTAATGTTCAATTTATAGTCATCAATATTAGAGCAGAAATTATTATGAGGAAATATCACTTAAATCATATATTTCAGAATACATTGGATGAGATAGGATGTAAACTAGGATGTTCAGTAATGAGTGATGTTAGTCAAGATAATCACTTTGTCATTGGTCGGGATGACGTAAGTATTCTCCTTGTCAATCCTACATGCATGTACTTGTTAAAAAAATGAATATTGATGCTTGCTTCAAACAAATTGTTAGGTTTTACACAGATTTCTTATTAGTTTGATTGTGTTTTAATATTATAGACACACTCTTGAATCAATTTCTAGAACCAACCTGTACTGAGAAATGATTGTTAAGTTTCTTGCTCAAGGAAACAATGGCTTGCCCCAGATGGAGTTTGATAAATAGTCAAATGCATTAAGCACTTGGCCAAGCCAATACAATTATTTGCTCCATGTTTATGATTTTAAAACCAACTCTTTATTTAATTGTCAAATCTATGTATTTGTCAACTTTATGTATTTGTGACCATTATTTGTGAACATTTTACTTATTTGTGATCTTTATTATAATGGAAATATTGACACTTTATTTCTTTATAACATATTTGAACTAACAAGAACGTCTTTATAATTGTAGGTACATATATATTGATATGTGTGTTTGATACATGTATTTGACTGAAAAACTGTCATTTGATGGCAAACAGTCATAAAGAGTCAAAAATGTTCTGCTATAAACCTTACATGGTATGGATGCACTATCTTAATGACAGTAATATTGTTTATATTTTCAGGCATTATACTTTTACCAGCCAGATGGTAAAGGACCTTGCCTGGCGTTTGAAGGGGAAAAGTTTCAGCTTCATTGGTTTAGAGGCTACCTTGTCATTGTAGGCAAAGAAAGTAAATCATTCCCAAAAGTGCCAATGATGTATGTTTACCAGTTACAATATTGTATAGATTTACATTCTGTTCTCAATGGGGAAAGAATAAGTTAAATATTCATATTATAAATCAAAGCCATGTGCAGAAAACATTATTTGCCCTTATTTGTTGATGAGCTAAATACATACAAATTTAGTTTTCTATATCTTCCTTTAAGGTTTTAAATTCCACAGACACAAAGAAAAACATATCTTATCTTCCCAATCATTCTAGAGGAAGACCAATGTCTCCATATTTGCTTCATTTTAGACACAAGTTAGAATTAAATGTTTTGAAATAGTGAAATTATTTCACACTGATATGATCAGTTAGCAAGTTTAGTCACTCAGGAATGTGTTTGAAACAACATGTATCCAGATGTCAACTTTGCGACTTAATTTGGAACTTAATTTGAAAGAGAAGGGATGTTTGTTTTTGTAATAATGATAATACAATAATTGTTTCATCATTTGAATTACAGACGTTCTGGTCACAATATGGACATGCATATAGTGACTGTTTATGATATACAAAACAAGTTTATTGCCTACACAGCACCATATCCAGATGTGATAGATGTTGTTAGTGAATGGGGATCCTTGTATATAATAGCTGGAGATAGGAAGGTAGGTTATATCACAAAAATTATAATTGAAATAATGTAAAATAGGGACAAGCCATGCAATGTCAGTCGATGGATGGAATAAAATACTTTCCTAGGGTTTCTTGAGTGTTAAGCTGAGTTATATCAACACTAGTAGCATTTATTTAATTTTAAAATTTCATTTAGTGTTCATAGTGTAAAGTAAGAACTTATGTTCGACTATTTTTTGTGGGAATAATAAATGATTAGAATTAGTTCTTATTAGATATGCTTTATCATTGTTCATGCAGTGCTACTTCTATAGGTTGTTATGTTTGGGGGAAAGATTGGTCCTGATTGTCAGGATACACATTTTAATAGTTTGATTTGAAAAATTGGTGGTGACCTCCTACTCATTCCTTGAATTTTCACACTTCACATTTTACATTTTATAGAAAGTGTGTTTTAAGTGCCAGAAAACTAATTCCCCTTTCCACATTTCTAAGTCTGCTTTTCTCAGGAGTATGAACTGCATTCAGCGATAGTTCTAGTATATTAAGTTTATGAATTAGGACATAATATCATAATTATTATTTTCGTTTTAAATACTTTTGTGTGAATTTGAGATTAATTAATTATTAATTAATTTATTTGATGATTTAATATTACAGGTGTATCAGTTACAAGAAAAAGATACTCAGACCAAATTGGAGATGTTGTTTAACAAGAAAAACTATACACTGGCAATCAGGTACAGTATAATACATTAAAAATCTAATCTGCTTATACCTAAGTTGATGTCTTTTTAAACTTGATCTCTTTTGAATCTGATTTATTTTACAGGGAGAACATAGATGTAAAGCTACAAGTTGCCTGTACTGTTTTAACTGTCTACCTCAATAGCTATTTGGCAAGAATAAATATTAAATATGTTCTTATCTCACAAGGTTTATTTGTTTTAAAGTTTATGAAATTGTTTTGTTATGTATCTTATTTTATTATACATGTATTTTTATGCCACCGCAGCATCTGCGATGCGGTGGCATATAGCGATTCACCTGTGTGTTTGTGTGTGTGTTTGTGTGTGTGTTATATAGATTATATAGTGAACTTAAAAAATCTTCTTGTGAAAAACCACTAGTCCAATTTCAACCAAACTTGGCAGGATTGTTCCTTGGGTGAAGGGCTTCCAAAGTTGTTCAAAGAATTTCATTCCATATAGAAATCTGGTTGCCATGGCAACCAAAAGGAATTATAAGAATAAATTAAAAAAATCTTCTTGTAAAGACCCAAAAGGCCTAGAGCTTAGATATTTTGCATAAGGCATTGTCTAGTAGACCTCTAACAAGATTGTTCAAATAATAGCCCTGGGGTCAAAATTGGCGCGGCCCGGGGGGGGGTCATTGATTTTCACTATGTACATACAGTAAAAACTTAAAATACCAACTTGTAAAAACCCAAAAGACCTAGAGCTTAGATATTTTGCATAAGGCATCATCTGGTAGACCCTTACCAAGATTGTTCAAATTATAGCCCTTGGGTCAAAATCGGCCCCGCCCCGGGGTCATTGATTTTCACTATATGTACATATAGTAAAAACTTAAAACACCTTCTTGTAAAGACCCAAAAGGTCTAGAGCTTAGATATTTTGCATAAGGCATTGTCTGGTAGACCTCTACCCAGATTGTGTAATTATAGCCCTGGGGTCAAAATCAGCCATGCCCCAGGGGTCATTGGTTTTCCTTATATGTATATAGTAAAAACTAAAAAAAATTCTTCTAGCAATTGACAAATGCTACAGGTTAGATATTTTGCATGAAACATTGTGTTGTAAACCTCTAGCAAGATTGTTCAAACTATAGTCCTGGGGTCAAAATTGCCCCCGCCCTGGGGGTCATTGATTACAATATATACATATAGTAAAAAATAAAAAAAATCTTATTGTCTGAAGGTACAAGGCTTAGAGCTTTAAAGTTTAATATTTGTTAAATAATATCATCTAAAGGTACTCTACCAAAGTTGTTCAAATGTTGCCTCTTGTCTTCTCTAAATTTACAAAGGATAGAGTTAAGATATTTTGCATGAAACATTTGTGTAGTGGACCTCTAGCAAGATTGTTCAAATTATAGCCCTGGGGTCAAAATTGGTTCCGCCCCGGGGGTCATTGATTTTCATTATGTACATATAGTGAAAAAAAAAATTTTGTCTGAAGGTTCAAGGCATAGAGCTTTGATGTTTGATATATAATATCATCTATAGGTCCTCTACCAAAGTTGTTCAAATGTCAAAAATTGGCCCTGCCCGGGGGCAGTGATTCTCATTATGTTCACGTAGTAAAAACAGAAAATAAAACAAATGTTTTCTGAATGGGAGAAAGCTATAGCTTAGATACAATGTATTTGACTTGAAATGTTGTTTGGTGGACCTGTATCAAGATTGTTATTAAACCCTTGGGTCAAAATTATGCCTTGCCCAAGAGGACAGTGACCTACTTTCTTGTCCTTTGATGTACAGCAATGACATTTTGACCATGTGCACAGTTTTAGTTGTAAAATTGAACTTTGACCTAGATTTTGATGATGTGACCTACTTTCTTGTCCTTTGATGTACAGCTATGAAATTTGAAACATGCGGTGGCATAGCATTTTTCTCAAATGCAATCTTGTTTATCTCTATTTAGGTACCTTTATGGTTGAGTGGTTAAGGTTGCTGATTTCAAATCAGTTGCCTTTCACCGCTGTAGCCTCAAAACCCATCAGGGCCTTAGGATCCTGACATATTTATAAAGCTATTCAGCTACCTTATGGGAGGCCGATTGTTCTAGTAATGTGCCAGCCCTTGCCTCAAATAATCCAGAAAGAGGCACATAAAGTTATCCTTTACCTAAAAAGCTTGAAAGTCATCATATGTCTTGTACAATGTCAGTGTATCATTAAACCCAAATATTTAATTATTATCTCTATTGTGTTTTGTAGTTTAGCAAAGAGTCAGCAATATGATCAGGATGGACTGATAGATATATTCACACAGTATGGTGACCATCTATACAAGAAGGGCGATCATGACGGGGCTATTGATCAATATATCAAAACCATTGGCAAACTAGAAGCTTCATATGTAATCAGAAAGGTTTGTGATTTTAATCTGTGTTATTTTGTACATCTTAACATGTTCAAATGTCTAATAGCGTAAATTTGAGATTTTATTATACATTATTCATGCATGTTTTTTGCATAATGTTTGAACTTGGAAGTCACTGTTCAAGACCAATAACTCCTGCATGATTTTCAACTGAATAATGGCCCTTTGTAGAACTTAATTCCTCGTTAAAGTTTTGCTTACTTGAATTTTTTTACATGTCTTAAAGATCATAATTGGAGGTCGCTTTATAAAGCCCTTATGTCTTTACTTGGATTTTGACTGAAATATGGCTCGTTGTGAAGGTAGAAATTCCAAGTTAAAGAAAATTTATAGTTAAATTTTGCATGAAAGATCAAACTTCACAACTACTGAAGTTACTCACTTGAAGCTTTACACTTGTCTTTGTTGTGATAACTGAAGTTTCATTCCAAACCCTAAACTCATGCAAGGATTTTTACCGTACTAAATTAAAGCAGTTTTGAATTTAGAACATTTCTTGATAAAGTTCTGTGTGCAAGTTCAATCTTCAAAACTACTGAAGGTATTCATTTTAAGCCTCATAAGTCTTTATGATCAAAACTAGAGGCCAGTTTGCAAGACGCATAACATTGGCTTGTACATGTATTTTAAATGAAATCTCCAGTTAGTTAATTTCTATATTATCCTCTCTCTTGTTTCACTGTTTAGCACATTGAATAGCTGAGCATACTACTGACAGCTCTTGTTATATTCTATGCTGTTTTTTATGCCCCCACAGAGTGGGAGCATATAGCGTTGCACTTGTCCGTCCGTCCATCCGTCCGTCACACCGTACGTCTGTCCGTCCGTCCGTCTGTCCGTACGTCCCGAAATCTTGTGAACGCAACTCCTCTTAAACCGGATGGCAGATTTTGCTTAAACTTTCAGGGATGAACAACCTTAATGTGTAGATGGTAGTAAAGGAAGGAATTTTCACTGCGACCAAATTTAACAGAATTATGGCCCTTTGTTGATTTTTTCACAATATACTATGTAGAAATTTTGTGAACGCAACTCCTCTTAAACCAGATGGCAGATTTTGCTTAAACTTCTAGGGATGAACAACCTTAATGTGTAGATGGTAGTAAAGGAAGGAATTTTTGCTGCGACCAAATTTAACAGAATTATGGTCCTTTGTTGATTTTTTCACTATATACCATTTAGAAATTTTGTGAACGCAACTCCTCTTAAACCAGATGGCAGATTTTGGTTAAACTTTCAGGGATGAACAACCTTAAAGTGTAAATGGTAGTAAAGGAAGGAATTTTTGCTGCGACCAAATTTAACAGAGTTATGGCCCTTAGTTGATTTTTTCACTATATACCATATAGAAATTTTGTGAACGCAACTCCTCTTAAACCGGATGGTAGATTTTGCTTAAACTAACAGGGATTAACAACCTTAATGTGTAGATGGTAGTAAAGGAAGGAATTTTTGCTGCAACCATATTTAAAAGAATTATGGCCCTTTGTTGATTTTTTCACTATATACCATATATATGTTGTCAGTGGGGGCATCCGTGTCCTTTGGACTCAGTTCTAGTTTATTTATTATTTTAAAGGTATGTATAATAAATGAATAACTAAACCTAGTATTGTTTAAATGTTTTACAACAATACTAAAAATATTTAGATTACTTTGATATAAACATGTAAGTTTTGATTTATTAAAGTAGGAGTGTTTACTTGGTTAATTTATTTAAAATTATGTTCTTGAATTTATGTTTTCAGTTTCTAGATGCTCAAAGGATTCACAACTTAACAAAATACCTACAAGCATTGCATACAGCAAGAATGGCCACAGAGGAGCATACTACACTGCTTCTTAATTGTTACACTAAACTCAAAGATGTCTCAAAACTTGATGAATTTATCATGGTAAATAAAAACATAGTACAGTAAAATTTAATTTAGTATAATGTATCCCTCTTAACATAGTGCTTATAAAGATGCTGTTTTGGCAGTCCTGACTCTTGTTTACAAATAAGTTGCCTCTCTGATCAGGATATAACAATATAAATTTGGTGTTCCCCTGAATATTGTTATAAGCCAAATTTACTGTATTTCTGTTTGTATGTTCTATGTAGAGAGCATGTAGCATGTTCGATTTACATAAGAAAAAACTAATACTTGGAAATTTTGTCACATGCAATATATTTTTATTACCTTATTAATTCCCTTTAAAAAAAAACTTGGTTTGGTCATTGTCCAAATGCTCTGGACACTGGAATCGTATCCTAACAAACCGTCAAAAATATTAAGAGGATATTTTTTGTTTGAGTGAAATATGGAATATATTTTCACGAAACATGATAAAATGCCACATATTTTCAAGAGCCGGGAAATGGTTACGAATCTCCTTGCTTGAGCTACGCAACTGCAATTGTACAGCACGCTGTAATATATAATTTATTGATGCGTCTTGTTTTGCACACGATATTTGGCTCTACATTGTGACGTCAAGTAAACAATTTTTAAACGTCTGTACAGCGTTAATAACTGAATTAAAGATATTGGTGTTCGGATTTATTTTCTTAGATAGACCATTTTCTATCATTCTAGATAGTTTTCAAAACAAAATTCAACAAAAAGTTGTTTTGTATTTATCAGATTTTTCAAACAAAATGGCAAGAGTTTTGACTCTGCCCACTTTCATATTTATACTTCACATTTATTTTTAAAAAATATGAAATATATTTGACTGATATAGCACTATATTTCATGGGTAAAATTAAATAATATGTAATATTTGCTACAAACATATGTAGAACTGTAATGTATTTGTGGTCTTGCATAGTGATTGATTAACAACAGAGTTATTAAAATCTGTTAATGATACATCAATTCATACACTGTTAGAGATTGTTAAAGAAATTAAAGGGCCCATATGTTTACTTATTAAATGAATTAGAAGTTTTCAGCAAAGACATAATTACATGTACATTATTGTGTCTTATATATTTTTGGAAAAATAATGTCTCTTAACATGATGGGAAGTAACTAACTGGAGTTGTTTTGATTATAGACAAAGGATCGTGAGGTAGATTTTAATGTGGAGACAGCTATCAAGGTGTGTAGACAAGCAGGCTATTATAAACATGCTTTATTCCTGGCCAATAAGCATCAGCTACATGAGTGGTACCTTAAAATACAACTTGATGACATCAAAGATTACCAAAAAGCTCTCGAGTATATCGGAAAATTGGAATTTGCTGAGGTAATAATTAAAATATTTATATATTTTTTTTTTCTAAAAATGACTTTAAAACATGTAGCTTCTAATTCCCAAACATTTTTAAGTTAAGTTTACATATGAAGGAAAGGACTGTTTTGTTGGGCACAGTGTTTAACAAAGGTAGGTTTGTACATGTATGAAAGGCATTTTGTGTTACTGAAAAAAAGTGCTGGTTATTTTTGAGTTTTTTATGTGTCAAAGATATATCCATTTAATAAGAAATATATTTCTTGCATATCAGACTGGTGTTTCTGTTAGTTTTACCCATGCTGGAAATTTAAGAATGAAATTGTGTGTCTAGTATGACATCATTATGAATGAAAGTTTCACACACTATTGTAAGAAAATAGGAACAGATGAAATTAGAAAATTGTTTTATTGAGGTATAGGATATAAAATATGAGAGAATACTGTAGAATATTCAAGAAAAAAATATCAGACATAAGTATGCGCTTCAATCAGAATATCTGTCCCTCGGAAACCAAACCAATGGGCAAGTCCCCTCAGGACGGATGTTATTCCGATCGGAACAGCAACTTATGACCGATATTATTAATCAAAATATGAATAGGATTAGATATGTTTGAACAAAAATAACAATATGAGCCGCGTCACGACAAAACCAACATAATGGGTTTGCGACCAGCATTGATCCTCGCAGTCTGATCAGGATCCATGCTGTTCGCTATCATTTTCTCTACTTGTAATAGAGTTGGTAAGCAAACAGCATGGATCCTGATCAGACTGCACGGTCGCAAACCCATTATGTTGGTTTTGTCGTGACGCGGCTCATATATCTTATGTGATTGCCAACTACTGGTATATAGTTTATAATAGGCTGAAAGAACTTTTTGTTTCACTGAATATTTAATTTTGACAATAGGCAGAGGAGAATTTAAAGAAGTATGGTAAGATGTTTATGGCTGAGAGACCACAGGAAACTACAGAATTGTTGAAGAGACTGTGTACAGACTATAAACCCACTGACAGTTAGTAAAACTTTATATAATTGTGTAAAATTATATTGTTTCTTTTTAAGATGTCAAAATTCCTTAACTTTTAATGTAATAAAAAATATTCAAGGTTTGAATTTTTACAAATTATTTAGATTATTAGAGTTGCCACTCATAAGTGTACAGACATAAACGAAGAAATTAAAACGCATGTAAACTTGGATATTTAGACACATCATAATGAGAACAAATTTAATATAAACTTGACACTAGATCAATTATTGTTTGAATATTTCAGGACCCCTTGTGGAGGCAGTTGAACTAGAAGGTAATCATCATTCTTTAATCATTACTGTAGCCAACAATTATTTTAAGCAAGTGCACTTGCTTTTAGATAAGTTGTTCATAAGTAATACTTCAAAATAAATGATAGCATATGTACAAATTTAAATTTGTCCAGAGTATTGCTGTATATTCAAAACATTACCTCTACATTACAAGCTGCTGTATAAATACTCAAATACAAAAGGAATGACCGGAACTATTTGTTAAAGTATGGTTCTTCCTTGTAAATGCGAGACATCATTTTAATGCTTGCCGAATCAATACTCTCCTAACCTCAACCCTATTATTTATTAAATTAACTATTCCTGCTTTAAATTTTAAACAGTTAGTTTTTAGCACAATTCATATTATGTAATAGGGAAAGCTATCCTGCTCACACCACCATTATAATTATGTTTTTCCATGAATCTCATGCCCCATTTTTTCAATCATAGTTAATGTTTTATTTCATCATTATTATTTCAAGTAGTAATTATAGTTAAGGATGCTATCTGTCACAGACAGCTTATGTGCAAATAAGGAAATTGAGTTGTCAGAGTTTAGTAAGATCAGAGGATCAGGTATGCTGATGCTTGTTCTATATAGGTGGCTTAAACTTGCCATCATTAATTCTAGCTTTTAGATTCTACTACTTGATATGTCTACATTTCAGGAAGCCGGTCACCAGGTGAAGTGTGCAGGGCACCGGCAGAGCAGTTTATTCATATATTTGTGAATAACTCGGCTAAACTTATTGAGTTTTTAGAACATATGATCTCTGTAAGTTAAATGATCATGTTCTCATATTGTATATGCATTAAGTTAACATAGATGTTCACACTTTCCAGATATATGGTAAATTTTATAAGATTTGTTTTGAATTATGTTTCAGACTTATATAATGGGAAAAAAATCTATAGTGACTTAATGATTTTTGGAATACAATACCAAATATCTATAAATGTAAATGCTTCTGAAATGATAAAATACATCTATTTGGTAAGAAATATCTGCAAAACATAAAAATGCATTTGTAAATCATATAAAATCTTCCTTTCTTGTGTATTTCTACATTATCCAGGCTCTTGTTTAACTTTAAGCAATGAGAATAGTTGAGAACCTGTTCCTGCTGACAGTTCTTGTTTCTATCTCATATATTACGTTAAGCAAGTGAAGTTATGTTTCTATTCAGTGCCTACACTTCCTCACAAATAAATGTGAACCTAACATGTAAAATAAACCACAATCTGGTATTTTGATAAATTGAACTTTATTGTAAAGACATACAAAATGTATATCAATTTTATATTGTGATATAACATTAACTATACAAATATATCTTATAGATGTTTATATTATCATAGTTTGTTCTCTGTCAGTTATATGTAGTGTTAATGGAGATGTTCTGTTATTTTGAATGTTCTTGTTGATTTTTGCAAATAACTATTGGTGTAATGTTTGCGATTTAAAATTATTGTTACTGTAAAATTCTGTAATTGTTTATATTTCAGGTGTATAGAAATTCACCAAGTCTACTTTACAACACACTAATAGAACTTTACTTACATGAAAACAAACAGGTAATGTTTATACATCTACAAAACAAGCATAGGCTAATTTTATTTTAATATTGTTCATAAAATTTTAAAAAAATTTTATTTAACAATATAATTTGTATGTTAAACTTGGATTAATATAGCACTATATATGAGCTGTGTCATGACAAAACCAACATAATGGGTTTGCAACCAGCATGGATCCAGACCAGCCTGCGCATCCGCGCAGTCTGATCAGGATCCATGCTGTTCGCTTACAAACTCTATAACAAGTAGAGAAACTGATAGCGAACAGCATGGATCCTGATCAGACTGCGCGGATGCGCAGGCTGGTCTGGATCCATGCTGGTCGCAAACACACTGTTGCTTTTGTCATGACACGGCTCATATGGTGATTGTCTATGTATGAGCTTCTGCTCATTGTTAAGATATTTACAAGAATATTAAACAGGTAAGGATGGGTCAGCTGTCCATCTATTTTACAGAAAGTTATTTGTTTTTATCCTGGTGCCTGTTTATGTCTGAAAACAAAAGTTCTGATTTTTCATTGAAAGATTAAAATGGACATTTATACATGTTGATTTATCTTTTATCAGAATATATATTTTAGTGTATATGTATACTGACTAGGTTATGTTAAAACATTGGTATCCACTTATTGTACATGCAAAATGCATAACCCTGAGAAATGCTCAAGTTTGTAACAATAACTAATTGAAGTGTATCTTTTATTGAATATTTTATTGTATATCTGATTGTAACTGGCTTAAAATAATCAGATTTGAATATTTTGGTATTTATAATTGAGCCGCATCATGACAAAACCAACATAGTGGGTTTGTGACCAGCATGGATCCAGACCAGACCAGCCTCCGCGCAGTCTGATCAGGATCCATGCTGTTCGCTTACAGACCCTATAACAAGTATAGAAACTGATAGCGAACAGCATGGATCCTGATCAGACTGCGCGGATGTGCAGGCTGGTCTGGATCCATGCTGGCCGCAAACCCATTATGTTGGTTTTGTCGTGACGCAGCTCATATTGTGTTGCAGGCAAATGAGAAGAAGATTCTAGACATTCTGAAAAATCCAGAGGTAAATTTTGTTCATTTATAGTTGTAGGCCCTATGCTAATAACAAGCATGTTCAGTCTGAACATTTGTCCCATCTTAACAGACTACACTGTTGCCTGTATACAATATTTTAATTAGGAAATCCATCTTGATATGTATATAAAAATCTGAATGCTGAAATAAACCTGAGACTGAAAATCATTAGATATACTGTATATATATGTATAGAAAGGTTAAGTTTGATGTATGTATCTCAAATTGTAGGGAGATACGCCTTTTAATGGCATGAACTAAAATTGTCAGTAAAAACTTTATTTTAGATACAATTGTCATAATATGCATGACTAAAGTTTCCTTTGGGGTTTGCAGAAAAGTCTCCAGTGCAAAATACTTTATGTTCCTTACTTTAGGATGATAAAAATATTTTTAATTTTTAAAAATGAAATGAGCTGTAATGTCTATCATTAACTGTCCAATGTATATACATGTGTATATGTATATATAACATGTATAAAATTTATACAGAATATTTGCTCCATTGTATTTTTATATGCTATATTATATATGATATATTTTCTGTTACATTACAGGCAAATTATGATTTGGACCAAGCATTAGTACTGTGTCAGATGAACAACTTTAAGGCTGGAATTCTCTGCTTGTATGAAAAAGCAAGACTGTAAGTAAATACCTTGTATAAAAACATTAATTAACCATATACTTAATATATGTAGCTTTTTATCATTAGGAAATGGGTGAAATTGGCAAAATATGCAAAATTCCTAAACCATCTATCATAACTTTCATTTTTACTCAATATCAGCTTCCCCCTTGTGGTTGAGGGGTTGCCTTTAATGCTTGAGGCATGAAGATTGCAGCGACCATTTATCCCTGTGTGATTGTAAGAGGTGACTAAATAGGATCGAATTAATGGACTCTATGCATCTCTAAGCTGAAGTAGGTGAGAGGGTTTTGACCCCCTGGTGCTGCTAAGATTGTAACGCCCGAGGTTAGTCAAAATCATCTTTCCTGTTTCTGCGCCATATAACCTAAATTGTGATGGTGCACTGTAAATACAAAAAAAAACCAATCCATATCAACTTTGATTCATGAAGAAAAAAATTTATGTCTATGGTAAAATATACACTTACTCATTAAGAATTTAAATTTATGTTTACATATTTAAAGAAACATGACTATAGTCTAGAAATTCTTTCACAAACTATGGAAAGTCATTCTGTGAGATTTTAAATTTGTTTTAATACATTTCAGGTACCAGCAAATTCTAAGATACCATATGGATTGTGATGCCCATGATCTTGTCATACAAACTTGCAAGACTTACGGGTGAGAATTCAGTTTTGTGTCATTGAAATTTTACAGATTTTATGAATGAAAACATGATACTTTGACCTATCTATTTTATGCTAACCAGTGAAATACCTACATACAGTATATCACGCACAGTGCCGATGACATAGCCCTGCTGAGTATTTTTGGCATACATTTTAATCTTTATGATTCCTTAAATTTGTACATTTACATGAAAGTTAATCGTTGTGCTTTGTTCTAATGGCATATTTCTTGATTAAAATATTATATCTGTAGAGTTGTGAAAAGTTACTCTGAAATAATCACTAATGACTTGAATTATTTGTGTTTGTGCAGCATTCTAGGTAGTTTTCTATATAAACATGTATGTCTTTTTCCCACGCTTCAATAAAAAATTGCTGCTATTGTACTTACTAGTGTAAGGCATGAAATGAAAAGAAAAGGTTGTTTGATAAAATATGGTATATATCACACATCGAAGTGAGAAAATATCCACATTTTCACTTGTGTGAGGCTTTGTGAAAATATTGCATTTTTCTCACTTCGCCATGTGATATATTGCACTTTCACTCAAAACAAACAAATATCCTCTCTTTATTAGTTTGGTTATGTTTTGTATTGGATAGGTTGCAGATAAAACAGAGTTTTTGAGAGTTAAATCTGTTAAAAACTAATATTCTATATAAAAAAAACGTATGTTTGATATAAAGCACCAAGAGGTACATGTGATCTGTCCCTGCAGCAATTTTGTAGCTTTGTGTCATATAGGTTGCTGCATGTATGGTTCTAAGCAAATATAGGGAAGACATAACTCCTCAGGGATTGGAAGCAATGTTTTGTAGATTTATAAGTTACAATATTTTTTTCCAGAACACAAGACACAAATCTGTGGGTGCAGGCATTGTCATATTTTTCCAAAAAAGAGAACCTGAAAAGCCAGCTAGGAATTGTTCTTCAGCGTATCCTTATCATAGTTTATTAACTACTCATATTTGCTGTGTAGTTTATCTTTGCAGAATGGAGAGGAGCTCCTTTGCCAAGTGCAAATTATGACTCTTTACAAATTGTTTGCTTCTAAACATTGTTGTTGGGGTCTTGCTTAGGATGTTTTATTTAAATCATGTTTAATTTTTATTTGCACTGAAGTTCATATTTTATCATCTTGAAAAAATTGCATGTCCTAGTAAGTCTAAATCGCCAATACGACCACATGCATTAGGCAACATTTGTCTGTAGTGACCAATTTAAATTCCCCCCAATCATATTTCTCTAAATTTTTGATGTATGAAGCGACTTTTGCTCAACGCAACCAGCAACCCATAATTAGTAAGTTTAATGTGATCAATCTTTTCATCAAGTTTACCCTCATTGTCTTATGTGTTAATTTTTATGTGTTCGGTAATGTTAATTAAAAGAAATTCAGATTTTATTGAAGTTTCTCAGTTTAAATACTAAAAACAAGAAGTCAAGATCCTTCAGTTTCTGATATCAATTGATGATTAACCCAAGAAACCTTACCACTAAGCTTTTACACAATGATATAAATATTTGAAACATTTGTCCTTAACAGCATTTTAGATATTGATAAAATGAACTTGCTGCCACCATTGCTAGTTATTCAGACATTAGCTCACAGTTCCACGGCAACCTTGTCTGTTATCAAGAACTATGTTATACGTAAACTACAGTCAGAAAATGAACAAATTGCTGAGGATGAACGTCTTATAAAACAGTACCAGGATGATACTGAGAAAAAACGGCAACAAATTGAAGAATTAAAATCTACGTATGTCTTGTTTTTTCTTCCTCTTTTGATATTATTCAAATTTGAAAATTTCTTTAAAATAAATTTAAGAAATCAATAACCACCTAAACCATATGTGTTTAAAATATAGAATTAAGTCAGAAACATATTCATGATTTATGGATTAAAATATTGTAAAATTATTGAATAATTTTTTAGAAGAGTTAATTAATTTAGATATATTAAATTGAATGTTAAAAATACATTCATGAATTATGGATTACCATGATATATTGTAAATTTATTGAATAATTTTTTAGAAAAGTTCATTAATTTAGATAAAAATGATTTTAATGACCTGGAATAAGACTTAATAAAAACTTTGTATTTTTGTGTCGCCTTGAAAAGGTGACATATAGGGATTACTTTTGTCGGCGGTGTCGGCGGCGTCTGTGTCGGCGGCGTCGTTGTCGGCGTCGGCGTCCCCTAAAGCTTGTCCGGAGCATAACTCAGTCACTATAAGTCTGATTGACTTCAAACTTGGTATGCATGCTTCTTTCAATAACCCGAAGTGCAGTGCACAAGGACCAGTACTCTGCACTTCTTATTTTTTGAGTTATTGCCCTTTGTTAATTTTCATACTTTAATTTTGTCCAGGCCATTTCTCTTCAACTAAAAAAGCTATGGACTTGAAACTTCATAGGATGATGGATCTCATTAAGAAGAAGTGCAGTGCACAAGAACCGGTACTCTGCACTTCTTATTTTTTGAGTTATTGCCCTTTGTTAATTTTCATACTTATTTTTGTCCGAGCCATTTCTCCTAATGTATAAAAGCCATGGACTTGAAACTTCATAGGATGATAGGTCTCATTAAGAAGAAGTGCAGTGCACAAGAACAGGTACTATGCATTTCTTACTTTTTGAGTTATTGCCCTTTGTTTATTTTCTTACTTTAATTTTGTCCGGGCCATTTCTCTTCAACTAAAAAAGCTATGGACTTGAAACTTCATAGGATGATGGATCTCATTAAGAAGAAGTGCAGTGCACAAGAACCGGTACTCTGCACTTCTTATTTTTTGAGTTATTGCCCTTTGTTAATTTTCATACTTATTTTTGTCCGAGCCATTTCTCCTAATGTATAAAAGCCATGGACTTGAAACTTCATAGGATGATAGATCTCATTAAGAAGAAGTGCAGTGCATAAGAATCGGTACTCTGCATTTCTTAATTTTTGAGTTATGGCCCTTTGTTAATTTTCATACTTAATTTTTGTCCGAGCCATTTCTCCGAAAGTATAAAAGTTATGGACTTGAAACTTCATAGGATGATAGATCTCATTAAGAAAAAGTGCAATGCATAAGAACTGATACTCTGCATTTCTTATTTTTTGAGTTATTGCCCTTTGTTGATTTTCCTACTTTATTTTTGTCCTGGTCATTTCTCCTCAAGTATGAAAGCTATGGACTTCATAGGATGATAGATCTCATTAAGAAAAAGTGCAGTGCATAAGAACCGATACTCTGCATTTCTTATTTTTTGAGTTATTGCCCTTTTTTGATTTTCTTACTTTATTTTTGTCCTGGTCATTTCTCCTCAAGTATGAAAGCTATGGACTTTAAACATCATACAATGATAGATCTTATTGATAAGAAGTGCAATGCACAGAAACTGCTGCTCTGCACTTATTATTTTTTTAGTTATTGCCCTTTGTTATTTTTCATATTTCATTTTTGTCCTGGCCATTTCTCCTAAACTACATTGTTCACAAGGCGACACATCCGACTCGCGGAGTTCTAGTTTGTAAGGTTTTGTGCAACTATGAATGATTTTAATTGATGTGTTTTAATTTCATAGGGCAAAGATATTTCAGAATACAAAATGTAGTGTGTGTCATCATCCACTAGATCTTCCTACAGTACATTTCCTGTGTGAACCTCACTCCTTCCATCAACAGTAAGTTCTTTTATAAATAAAGAAGAACTTTGCAACCTTATATTTTTCTGGTCCTTCGTGTTCATTGATGCCAGCACTATTAAGTGTTGGGAATTGAGTACCGCTCAGCCCAGTGCTGGGGGGGCGTGAGGGATTTTGCACTTTTTCATTATCCCTCATGTACAGACTCAGTCAAACCGAGTCTGCAATTTTCATGTAATTTTGTTGTGATTAATGCTGCTGAGGGATCACTTTGTTTCTAGATTTTTATGCATGCAGTAGAGCTTGTGACCTTAAGCTATGTTTGCCATTTCTATAATTTTGGTCCATAAACTCTATATAAATACAGCAGAACTTTCAAACCTTAAGTTCTTTATTCATACTGTAGAACTTCGAAAACTTCTTTATACATATACATGTAGTACAACTACAAAACCTTAAGTTTTACATGCAATTAATGCATACAGTAGAACATTGAAAATCTTTATGCAAACAAACTAATTTCTAACCTTAAGTTATTATTGAATATAGTTGAACTGTGAAATCTTATAAATCTCCTTATACATAAAAGTAGATCTTCAAAACCTTTATGTGCATACAATAGAACTGTGAAACCTTCAGTCCTTTATGCAAACATTTGAACTGCAGAACCTTTTACGGTCACCAAAGTGGGCAAAAATTCTGAAAAGTATGTTTAATCCATGTTTTCTTTAATTGCAGTTGTTTTGAAAGTTATGCTGAGAGTGATACAGAATGTCCTGTATGCAGTGTAGAAAACAGGTTAATATATTACTGCCTATGTACTATTATATTTTCATATTTTTGTCAGTTGTGCAATAAGTGTACTAGGTTGATAGTAGATGTGATACCTTACTTGGCGTAAACAGTATGTGAAATGATGGTTTGTACAACAAAACATGCTTGTGTGGGTTATGTATTTAGTTAAACAACAAATAATTAAATTGTATTGATCTCCACAATTACACTTCAGATATTCTGTAGAAGTATTGTGGATAGACTTATTAAATATATGGAGAGCTGTCCTACTCGCCCTGGCTTCTGTATACAGATTTCTGGCAGTAAAATATCTTTTACTGTAGTTTGCTGATTTCTTAAGGAATCTATTTATTTATCTTTTAATTTACAGCACAGACATTTATATCGATATATTCTGTTTTCCTTTCATTTACATGGTCTTGTGCATGTTAAGTGGTGCAAAAATGTTAGGCATTTAAGTGTTTTCTTAATATTGATAAAGAAAATTATTAATGTTATAAGGGATTTTTTCATAGCATTGTCTATACTGTGATCAGTATTTAATAAATCTAACTTGCTGTCACCTCTGACAGTTCTAGTTATTTTACAATATTAAGGTTTAGAAAAATGGAAATGACCATAAGTATTATTATTTATAAAATTTTAATATTTCAGGAAAATCATGGATATGATAAGGGCGCAGGAGCATGGTAGAGATTTACACGAGACATTCCATAACCAATTGGAGAGGGCACCTGATGGTTTCTCCGTAGTTGCTGACTACTTTGGGCGAGGTGTATTTAACAAGGTATATTATTGTGGTCAGGAGGTATCAGCGTTTAACATGAAAATAATGTTTATTACATACCCATGCCAATTTTGCGACTTTGTAAAAATGATATTGCACAGCTGTGCATATATTTTGATGTGATGTCATTTGTGTTATACTGTAGAAACATAGCGTAAAGAAGCACTGTATGGTTACGTTACACCATAGGCTTGTCAATGAAAAATTATATTTAAGCACTAGAAACAGTCTTTATTTTGTGTCTGTGATAAATAGAATATTATATTCGAGTAGGTTAATTACTGAATTTATTGAAGTTGTTAAATAAAATAATATTATGCTCGCAATAGGCTTGCACAATATAATTTCTTGGAACTTGTTCAATAAATTCAGTATTGAACCTACACTCATTCAATATCTTATGTGTAATAAAAGGGAAATGCAAGTACATGTACATGTGTAGTTTTATTAAGAACAGATGAATGTTCTCCATGCGTAATCATTTATAATGATTAAAAGATTTTTTATTTTTCCCAAGTTTAATAAATAAAATAATTGATTATGCTGTTTACAAATTTATTATTTTTAAATTTTTAACCAGTCCTTTTTGGTGTGTGTTTTTTTCTGGCAGGAACTTGAAGGAATTATTTAAATAATCACATGTACAATTTAAAAGGTATTTTTAACTTTTTATCTATTTCCAGGTTACAGTTATCACAGACTCCCCGGCAAGACTTGCTAGCGTGGCAAACAAATACTCCTCGTAGCACTCTACCTGTAGATGTACATCTATCCAAATATATTGATTAAAGTAGTAACAAATTGAACAAGTGCTGGACACTAAATAACCAGACCTATTTTGAAATGTCTCAATTTTATTCAGTCAGGGTTATGGACAATTGTGCCACAAGTTTTTTATACAAAAGATACATCTAAAAAATATTCAATCCAAATTGTCAGACAATTAGATAAGTGCAATGACATGTTGTTAGTTTAAATTTGTGTTTTTAGTTTTGACAATTTAAAAACTATTTTTTTTACATTAAAATAGAATAACATGTACTACTTCATACATCTATCATATACATGTTAGATGTTTTGTTTTATAGCAAATAAAATGTTTGTGATGTGAAAGATGCATATCATGCATTTAAATTGAGTCCTTCAAAATGTCAAAAATGATTAACTTAACCAAATAATTTTATTTGCTGCATTACTTAACCTGTTCTGAATTTTAGACTGTCCAGTGAAAAAAATATTTCAGGGATTTGAAGATCAAAATAGTAAAATATCTAGCAGTTAATATATAAGGTAGATTTGTTAGATTGCTGTATGATGTAAAATAACTTAGCTTTATATGGATGACAAAGACTTTCCTATAATAGCCATTTGTATTCGAGTGTTATGTTTACACTTGTGTAATGTTTACACTCGCTGTGTACTGACATTACACCAACATATGTATCGAGTATATAAATGAGCATATAAATATATATGGGGAATATAAGAAATCACCAAGGCAACATCTGGCAACAAATATTTCTATCCTACACAGCCTCTGTTTCCACGAAGGACATTATAAACTTACATTACCAGTTGCTAGTTTGCAGCTTTAAAACCTTTGGTGCCATGTCTAGGAATGTTTTGAGCTAGGGCTGTGTTTATTTCTCTTTCTAGTTCAATAATATTGCTTGGCATTCTAGTTTTGTCAACTTTATACAGGCTATGTTATATTTGGAAGCTGTTTAATAAACACATATGTGCAATATCTAGTTAATTATGTTATATTTACAATTTTCTCTTGTAAAGAATTCTGTTGCTTTATAGTTTTTTTGTATTAAATGCAAAATCATATTCAGTATGAGTTGTTGTTGTTGATGATGATGTTGTTTGATACCCTTTTTTCATGTTCAAAAGTGACAGCACTATAGCTTATCAATTGCCAGTAGAAACAATAATTGTTTGGGCAATTCTAAATTAATCTTTGGCAATGTAAGGGAAAAATAAATTATTTTCAAGTACTTTTGAAAACAATTGAGCCGCGTCACGACAAAACCAACATAATGGGTTTGCGCCCAGCATGGATCCAGACCAGCCTGCGCATCCGCGCAGTCTGATCAGGATCCATGCTGTTTGCTTACAAAACCTATAACCAGTAGAGAAACTGATAGCGAACAGCATGGATCCTGATCAGACTGCGCGGATGCGCAGGCTGGTCTGGATCCATGCTGGTCGCAAACCCATTATGTTGGATTTGTTGTGACGCGGCTCATTTAACCGACATGAATATCTTGTAAACATATGTCACTATTTAGAATGTCAAACAAGCAAATGGATGGCATCAGTGTATTTCTTGATGAAAAGAATGTTCAATAACTGAGACTTGTTTTCTTTAACAAAATTATGATTTATGTCATCATATTACCAAGGTTTAATAAAACATCAAAAAGAAGTTCTTTGAACAATTTGTTAAAATAGGCAGCAGATAAATTTGAGAAGGTAGTGAAGGAAATTTTAGCTACTACATGATCTCCAGAAACTTTTAGCAAATAGTTGATGAAATACATTAATATATAACATGACACATTCGAAATTCTTTAAGTTACATCTCTTAAGCAAATTAAATAACCTAAATTATTAATATGTTGCAAACTTTCGAACATGGTTTGAGAAAGTAATGTGACTTTTCCTCCACATAATCATAATTTCTAATCAAGAAAATACTAGTAGTGTAATGGATTATATAGAATATGTACAGACATACTTGAAATTGGAAACGGATCCGGTACGCTGGGTACCCCAGCAATTAATTAAGGACAATGTGAATGATATAGAGATGTGAGACTTCCATGGAATCAGCTTGCCCCGAAATGACGGCGTGACTTGCTACCTCTATACTGCATACAAGTCATGTAGTTGCAAATACCTGTTATTTGTAAAGACATTTTATTAAATGTTTAAAGTGGAAATTATGTAAAATATCTGAATGAGTTAAGTGACATATTCTTTAATCTTACTTAATATACAATGTACTTAGTTGCAAAAGAAAGTGTGCATTTGGTTACTGGGAAATAACACTTTTTAGCAAAATATTGGCAATAAATTTAACAAAAATACAAAAGACGCTGGTTCATTGTTATTGAAATTTGATAATAACCATGTTTATATAAATATCTTAAGGTTAAAAGTGTTGCAGAATTGTTTGCAATTGATTAGTATCTGTTGCGTCCATTTTGTCTACGGCTCAACGCAAGTGTTCGAGACGTCTTCTGTAGACGGCTGGAATGGTGTTCCATTCAAATATTCAAGTTTTCAAAAGCAATTTAGAAAGGCTTTTACAAAATCACAAGCCCGCACATTTTACTTTTCACCCGCCTGCTATTTGTAAACACGTAAAGCAAATTTCTGATAATAATCAAATTTCATTCAAATATAAATCATCTTGCAGTCAATATATTTTTCTGTAAATATTGATAACTATTATGACAATATTTGCTTAAACAAGTATTCAAATTTGTCTGTAACCAAGTGCGCACTACCTTTTGTAACCTGGTATTTGTTATGCGAAATGGAACAATAGTTACTCTGTTACTGACGTATATAAATTTATGAATATTCTGGCACATTTTATATACTGTACTGTATGAGGATGGTATCTGACTTAATTAAGCTTCAATTTCTTTACTTATATATAGACGCACAGAGATCCGTACTATTAATCTGTGGTAGACGGGAGTATTTTTTTTCCTTTTCTTACTTGACCGAGAAACAAAGTCATTTAAATTTTTCACTTCTTTATTTATTTATTTATTTATTTATGTCTTATCCATGAATACATCAGTTTACACATTTTGTATATACATATTCATAAAACAAAATAAAAAGGTATATAATTATACATGGCCATTCACAATAGAATTATAGGAGACAGTGAAATTTATGTATGTATTTTTTGGTGTACATTTCTAATTTCTATTTCTTTATATTACAATGCTATTTTGTATTTATTTTCTTCTGCATTCCATTACAGAAGCTATTGTATGTGCGGGCAATGGTGCGTCTTGAATGAAGCATTGAAAATTAGAAATAAAATAAAATAAATTTTGATTTCGTTGCTCTCATGGACCTTTCTTGTCTTAAAAACATTTGTAGGACCTTTCTTGTCTTAAAAACATTTGTACAAAAATGTTTCTCATTATTTAAATGCACTCGGAGGAAAGTGAAACTTCTACTTAAACTGGGGCCCGATTTGAAAGTTTAGCTAGGAATAAAACTTGTTCAATGTCAGTCTATCTAGTCTATAGATCTATATCTATTTGCCAGCTTAAAATTACCACACCTTCTTAAATTCCATACCGGGTGCTATTTTAACTAATGGAAAACATCCTTATATTACGCTGAAGGTTTAATGCACGTGTGTACGTGTAATTACAAGATTCGGAACGAAAACAGTGCTGAGGAAGATAAATTAAAAGTTCTTCAACGCACGTGCACATTAATTATAGATATCTTCAAACGAAACCCGATCATCTGCCTTGTCAAGAAATTACATGTATACTGTAGATACTGCCCCAAAAATCGTTAAAAGAAAATATGTCTAATTAAAACCCCCTTTTTCCGGGAAAAATAAAACTTTTGCTTAAAGTGCATACGCCGGGTAAATTTTAAAAAAAAAGCGAAAAATTTATTCTAACTAAAACACATAAAAAAGGTAGTCCCCAAAGTTGCCATTTATGTGACGTGAATGGCTTTGATTCAATTTGATTTTAAGGTGTTTTGGGTATTTGTGAACTCTTCCTATAACTCATATTTATTTAATGCAGAATATAGTTTCCATTTGTATTCATAACCTGGTAATTGTCTTTAAGGACAGTTTAATTGCCTGCCAGTATCCTTTTAATGAAGGGGGGCTCGTACAAGGAATTTGATAGAATATCCTAGCAGATGCATTGACTTTCACTCCGACAATGGTCTGTGTGATTGTTGTTCACTGTTCAATGCCTGGGTTGATATATATAGCAGGGTTGTTGAAATATACGAACGGGGATGTTCCCCATTTGGGTGAGGTTGATGCCCTTGAATTAAATTTTTAGAGGAAGAATGATGTTTATAAGACGGGGTGAACTAGCTAGTAAGTGTTCCCGTCCATCTTTGATAGGTTTAAATCCCTATCCACCCAAAGATTTGAGAACACCTATTTTACCTTTTCAATGGACATGGAGAATTCCAGAAACTCTCTGGATCTAGTTCTTGTGGCTTTAGCTAAGACTCAGTACCTATAACTAAATCAAGTTTTGGAGGAGCTAATTAATAAGGTTGCTGATTTTTTCATCATACATGAAGTTCTAAATATGGCCTTCAATTTATAACTAGATAAGGCTCGAATTACTCTCAAGTCATAGGACAAAGCTATAATAATTAGGCTTCAGAGGACAATCGTGAGGAACCTGTAGTATATGTTCAATGTCTAGCGCACACTAATGATCAAAGACCATGGCGATATTTTTTGATGATACTTTAGACAATTCCTTGACGGATATGACGTAAAATCAGGACATCGCACCGGTGCTTTAAATTTTCGTAAATTACTCAACTATTACTTTGAATTTTCAAATGATAACATAGTATTTATATAAAACTTCAATTAATATAGTACAATTTCCTAAAAGCCTAACATTAAGTGTTTTAGTGTTTGTTTATGCAACGCCTGGTTACGATGAATATCTGACTTGCGCACTGGCGAGAGAAGTGTTTCCTGTCGGAAATAAAACAGAAGGAAATAGTTCCTTTATTACCAGCCATTAGTGTAATTTATAAATGTTTACAAAATAACATCGCACACACTTTGTGCCCTCGTGACTCTTTTCTTGATGAAACTAGAAGAAATGATGATTTATCTGCAAATATTGAAATAATTAAATAAAAGTTATTAATGTGCGAAAGTAGTTCCCTTTGATGGACAGCTGAAATAATTTTTCGAGAGAAAGAAAAATTGGATTATAAACTGACTTCTCTCGTTTCTATATTATGTTAATTAAACATGGGCACAAAAAGTAGAATTTGGCACTGGTGAACCTGTATTTCCATCCAGTTTTTGTGTCCAGGGAAACGTGAAGGCATGTTAACTTGAAACCATGAACTGTGAACCAGTGTGTTGTATAGAGATAGCACACTACCATCTTTCCTTTCCAGTTGTAGGCTTTTTAAAGTAATTGAATTGAGATTTAAAGTAATTAGAGTATGCAAAAAAGAGAATACGAGAAAGCTGACGACTCCTCTCGCCGAAAATCCTCTGGTAGATCAAGCATGCATGGGTCAAGTCGTCAAACGGGTTCTGGTAACTCTGGAGTGTTGATGGTTGGACCAAATTTTAGAGTTGGAAAGAAAATAGGATGTGGAAATTTTGGAGAACTTAGATTAGGTATAAAGTCAAGTCATAATGATACGCCTTTACTTGGGGAGTTTGTAACTTCATTGTATTCATGCTGTCATATTTTAAAAAAAAAGAATGTTAAAAATTTATAAGGTTTATCTATTTTCAGAGGTTTTGAATATAAGTGAATTTTGTGACAGAATGAGTTGTATCTTATAACTTGTTATGTGGTATAGTATATGTTTTGTATCTTTAAATACTACATACTATCACAGGAATCGTAAATTCCACTGCCCCACTCATATAAAAGTTGAGATCGAGGCAGGATGTACTGTACCGAATTGTAGTATGCTTTAAAATTTGCTGATGTATCGGACTGCTAGAATAATCAGTTTGTTTACATACTGGAAACAAAGCTTACAAGTGTTTTAGAATTTATATAAATTGTGCACTTTATAAAGGTCTGAACACATTGGTAACTGGATATGGGTGTGACTGGAATGTGGCTGACAATGCTCTATAAAGTGTGATTTATACATAACCTCAAACACAAGCTAAGCTGCTTCGTTTCCGGTTTTAGTTCGTTAAATTATGTAAACAAACACTTGTAAGATTGGTTTCATGTAAAAACTGAATTAAAATGGATTTGATCATCATCAAATCAAGTAATATTAAGACAGTCTTGTATATAACATATATGATAACACTCAAGAGTTTTAAAATCCAACATATAAGGCAGTATACCGTAACAAAAATGCACTCCACCATAGCAGTCCATATGGGCTTCTAGTTACTTGAGAACTTTACTTTCATTTGGTCAAATTCTAGTTATTATTAATTGCTTTGAACATCTACTTTCCCTCAAATTGAAACAGGCTGCAATATCTTAAAATTGATGTTCAATTATGTTTACAGCAAAATCTATAAAGTTGAAGGAAGATCTCACCTGTTTCATTAACTTGAACGAACAAGCATTGTCACGCCTTTATAGACATGCATCTTTCCAACAACAAGCAAATTCATTAAGTTTAAATTGATGTCCCCACGCATTTAGATACAAATCATGTTAATATAAAAACATAAGAATATGAAAGAATATTAATCTGGTGTCTTTACTTGTAAAGATCTACAAAAAGCCTGCAAAACTGAGCAGTTATTGTTTAGGCCATCCTTGCATCTGAGATGAAATGAAATTGTACCAAATTGTTAAGTGCATTTTGAAAAAATAATTGTAAGAATAAATGATTGTTTACTCATACTGTGTAATATTCATTAATTTAAAACTTATTTTAGAGACTTTATTTCACTTTTCTCATAAATGATTATTGATAGGTTAGAATGATGTTTGTATCTTACTATGTTTTGTATGGTTAGTTTGTTTAATAACTTCACTTTTTTACTTGTGAGTAATGTTGACCTTTATAAATCCCTATCAACAGGGAGATGAAATGCTGTATTATACGCTTTTTTCATGTCTGAATGTGATTGATAAATTATAATTAAGTAATCTGAAATTACTAAATATAATATTTTTACCCTTTACTTTCCTTGCAGGGAAAAATTTATACAACAATGAACATGTGGCAATCAAATTGGTAAGACCATTTTGAGATTTGTTTTTCAAAAACACATTGACATAAAAATTTGATATGGTTATTAAACTCATTTTGTTAGATGCCTTTTTTGATAATTTTATACAAGTGGTAAACATTTCTTGATTTGAATACAGAAACTAGAGATTATTTAGTAATATTCACCTGTTCTTTTTGCTGCAGTCATTATATAATTGAGTTGTAAAACTTGTTAAGTTGTTTAACAAAGCAAAATGTATTTCAATTAATGTCCACCTATTTTGCTGATCTGTATTGGTAGTGATTATTAATATTATCAGTCTGATTATTAATCTATTACCACATACATTGTAACAGGCATTAGTTAGCCATTGACTTTGTCTTCAAGTTTATACCTTAATTATGATATGGGCCAAATTTAGGGAAACATTAGTTTGTCTGTAAAGATCTTTTTATGCCCCAACTTATAAAATGGGAACTTTCTGTGATAGGTTATGTCTGATGTATGCACCCACATAACTCTTCCTAGTCCTATCAGTCACTTGAGAAGGAATAAGCTGTGGTTTATGTCACTTGGTAGGGACATTGCCCTGCCCCATGACCATTAGATGACCCCTTTTGATTTTTAGGTCACTGTCGAAGGTCAAGGTCCTTGACCACTAAAAGCTTATCCTGAAAATAGCTGGGGAACACTTTTGCAATTGCCCAGTCTTATGTTTGGTGTTGAGGTTAGTCATAACTTGCAGATGATCCCTATTGGTTTTTAGATCAGTTGGTCTGAGGTCAAGGTCACTGTGGCCTTGACCACAAAAAACTTTTTTCCTCCCTGTGGATATTGCAGACTCTGCGCACTAGATGTATTATGGTGCCACAAAAGTTAAACTGCACTTACAGGATTATTTTTTTTCTTTGCTCAAGGAAATATATTTATTTAGAGTACCACTCTATGTATGTGTTGATACTTGAAATGTAATGCTGTAGACAGTGATTAGGGAGGACCAAATAAATAAAAGTGCATCTAATAGACTATATACAAGTCATGTATATTACAGATTTTTATTATTTTCAGTAGTTTATTTTTGAACTTGATTTTAAGACTTGGGTGTAGACTAGTTGTTATTTTCTTTTTCAGGAACCTATGAAATCTCGAGCTCCACAGCTTCACTTAGAATACCGCTTTTATAGACAACTAGGACAGTCAGGTGAGATACTTTTGAGCACATTAGTTTTGATCTACATGTGCACTTACCTTGATGACCATAAATAAATTGATAACTGCGTAAGAGAATCAATTCTGTGGCTTTCTGTGGTTTTAAGTATTGCATTTATTTGCTTGTAAGTAGTTGATTTGGAATTCCACTAAAGAGTGGAATTATTTTAGATATATAAAAATTCTTTTGATAAATTTTAAATTTGAATAAAATGGAGGCTTGTCAGATGTCTAGGATTCCTGGTCCTGGACTTTGTATTAAAAAAAAAAAAAAATTCCAACTTTAAAAATAAGAACAGTAACAGGTGACTTACTGAAGCTTGGGGATTGCATATGAGTAAGCACCTTCTTATGCTATAGGCATGATAGATAGTCTGACTTCTTATAAACTGAAAGCAATTTGATTTTCATCTGACCTTCGGTCATTCCATGTCTCTAAACTTCATATGTTGCTTGCTTATAAGTTATATATCATGCAGTTATTTATTGGCTATACTTTAGGGTTTATTTGTCAACAAAACAGGTGGATAAGATGTATCAATGAGACATTAAGTCTGAACCATAGAGCTTTCATTAAGACGATTTTATTCAAATAATAATGTGGCATCCCTTGTCACCCTAATCATTGATATAATATTTGAAACAAGTTTTTATATATAATTAACATGATTTATATATGCAACTTCACTGATTTTATGACCTCTGATTGGTTAAAGAGGCGCAACTGGGGTGGAAATTTGGAGTAACAAAGGAGCATACAGTAGATGGTCATTTAAATCCTCATTTGTGTCCCTGAGTTGTGATTATGTCCCTAATCAAAGTTAATTACTATACTGATTTACTACATGTATGACTCTAAATATTTAGCTCTAAGAATTGTTGCCTTGGCAGTGTTTTTTCTCATTTAATTGGGAAGAGTCTCTAGCCTCTTGATTTTAAGAAGAATTATTGCTAAAATTGCTAACTTTGGATTAGTATGAAAGCTGTATGATTTTAAAGAAAATTTCCATTGCGTGAAAATTTACTGATTGGCCATATTTTACATGTGTCAGTTCGACTCAGTTGCTGTTGATAATACTTTTACTTATCACAAGAGCCACCTTTGTTGAATAGAGATTTTTTTGTGGAGTTTAATGTAATTATGAAAGAAAATCTATGAACTTTTAGTAAGGAAAAAACAAAATAATTTTTATGCCCCCACAATGTGGGAGCATATAGCGTTGCACTTGTCCGTCCGTCCGTCCGTCAGTCAGTCCGTCCGTCAGTCCGTCCGTACGTCCCGAAATCTTGTGAACGCAACTCCTCTTAAACCGGATGGCAGATTTTGCTTAAACTTACAGGAATGAACAACCTTAATGTGTAGATGGTAGTAAACGAAGGAATTTTCGCTGCGACCAAATTTGACAGAATTATGGCCCTTTGTTGATTTTTTCACTAGATACTATGTAGAAATTTTGTGAACGCAACTCCTCTTAAACCGCATGGCAGATTTTGCTTAAACTTACAGGGATGAACAACCTTTATGTGTAGATGGTAGTAAAGGAAGGAATTTTTGCTGCGACCAAATTTAAAGAGAATTATGGCCCTTTGTTGATTTTTTCACTAGATACTATGTAGAAATTTTGTGAACGCAACTCCTCTTAAACCGCATGGCAGATTTTGCTTAAACTTACAGGGTTGAACAACCTTAATGTGTAGATGGTAGTAAAGGAAGGAATTTTTGCTGCGACCAAATTTAACAGAATTATGGCCCTTTGTTGATTTTTTCACTATATACTATGTAGAAATTTTGTGAACGCAACTCCTCTTAAACCGCATGGCAGATTTTGCTTAAACTTACAGGGATGAACAACCTTAAGGTGAAGATGGTAGTAAAGGAAGAAATTTTCGCTGCGACCAAATTTTACAGAATTATGGCCCTTTGTTGATTTTTTCACTATATACTATATAGAAATTTTGTGAATGCAACTCCTCTTAAACCGGATGGCAGATTTTGCTTAAACTTCCAAGGATGAACAACCTTTATGTGTAGATGGCAGTAAAGGAAGGAATTTTTGCTGCAACCAAATTTAACAGAATTATGGCCCTTTGTTGTTTTTTTCATTATATACTATGTAGAAATTTTGTGAACGCAACTCCTCTTAAACCGGATGGCAGATTTTGCTTAAACTTCCAGGGATTAACAACCTTAATGTGTAGATGGTAGTAAAGGTAGGAATTTTTGCTGCGACCAAATTTAACAGAATTATGGCCCTTTGTTGATTTTTAGTTTTCAACTTGTGGCACATGTAGTCCCAAAATATTTGACCTAGAGTTATAAGATTGACAGAACAGTGGCGTGTGGGGGCATCCGTGTCCTATGGACACATTTCTAGTTTTTTCATAGCTTGACAAGGAAGCTTGTGAGTCCCAGAATGATTAAAGTTTAAAGATCATAACAATTTTATTTTAAAGTTGAAATTTTGACTGAAGTTTTGATCATCTTGTATGTTGTTAGAAAATGTAAAGACATTCTTTTCACCAATAATTTATATTTCACAACTGTTTGGTTTATAGTTTTGTTTTAAATAACCCAGTTTGAGCTTGCTAGAAGAGCAGTTACTAGTTTGTCCTCAATATTTGTAGTGTAAACTCCTTGCATTTTGACTAAAAAACCTTTGACTGTTCTTGTTCAGTGAACTTATTTTGGACAGTGTGAGGCCTATATACGTCTGGTTAGTGTCAAAGAATCATGTTTTTAGAGTGAAAACCACATGTCTAATGCAATTTATCTTCTGCAGCTGATAAATTGAAGAGCTGATAATTACTGGTGTATATGTTAAAAATGGTATAGACACTAATAATACACCTGAGGAAAATGTATGTGGATAAATAATGGAAATATATCTGTATTTTGCCACTAGACCCTAAACAAATGAAATCATGTAGATTTTTATAAAACAGTTTTTTCGTAACAGCACACTTTCTAAAATAAACCCTTATTTAACAGAAATAATTTATGACATACAAGTAAAAGGATAGAGACGTGATTTTGTTACGTTTTTACTGCCTAAGTAATTTACTGAGCCACTGTTCATGTAAGATAATTTTTTTTCCAATTTACGCGAATACTTACTAGCTGTTGCAAATATTTTTGTTCAAGATTTGCTGTCAAGTGATTATATAGCGTATCCCCGAGTAGTGTATATTGATTATTGATTAAAGACTGGGAAGAGATGTTGCTGTTGGCAAGTAACACTTCCTTTCTCTATAGTACCACTTGCCCAATAATTCCTTATCAAATCAGCTGATGTCACTCGATTGTCTTCAAGTTGTAAGATAAACTCAGTTGTCAATGTTTTTGGTGTTTGTGAGATTTTTGTTTCCTCGTAAATATGCAAACAGTTTTAGTTCTGTATCATGGTATTTTCTGTTACAATGGGCTTACAGGGGATGAAAAATCTTTAGATAGTTAAATTACACATTAACGCATGAACTGAAAATGTTTATAAACTTTGCTGTTTAGAACAGTTCCTGACAATAGTTAAGTTTAATACTTAACATATCGGTTACTTTAAATCCAACAGTGTGTCAAAATAAAATATCAGGTTTCAATTTTATACATTACTATGTATATGTTTATTAACGAGCTACATATACTATGGCCTGTATGGTTTATGAAGGATGAATGGTTCTATCCAGTAGCTATTAAATTTGTAATGAGAGGAACTGAATTAAGGTCTTTACCAGGAAAGTGGCATGTACAGTATTTGTGACGCTATGTAAAAACATTTGAAAGTGGTCAATTTTAAATCACTTATCGTAAATTGAAGATTATGTTAAATCTGATTGTGTAATTTCGAAAATGATAGAATATGAGTCTCAGATGTTGGCAGTGACCTTAACTAGCTTATACAGTATTGCCCTGCTGATTACTGTTGTTAGCTTAATTGTAGAGTCCCATAGTTGAAAGCTGGATACACCATACACACAAATACAAAAAAAACATTAGAATAAGGGTTAACATATGACATATTTGCACAAAAATTATGTCTCTCTCAGTATAAGAAAGTCTAATGATAAAAGGGAAAGTAAATGTCAGCAATTGATTTTTTTGTAATGTTCAGTGTTTGTAAGTACCTTGTATGAGGTGTTGCGATATTTCGGCTCCCACCACTTACTGTACTTGTTATACTGATAGTTTTATCTCGGCTAAATATTGATTAGGTCGACCTTTAAAAATTGTAACATACTCTAGGTTTTAAGTTGGTCTCTTCAGTCTTGATATAGTGTTAATTTTTTTCTGTTGCTATTCCAGTACAGATAACTAAGAAAAATTGTTTCCTTTCAAGCAATTGTTGACTGTTGCATGGACTCGAGAGTGAAAAAAGATAATAATGTTATAAACTGATTGTTTTATTAAAATGAAAACTTGTTGTAATCACACCTAAATAATGTAGCTTTGCTTAACCCTGAACACCCTAAATATCTTTAATGGACTAGTCCATCTTTCATTCTGGACTAAAGTTTGAAAAAACATTAATCATTTTTAGGTTAGGGAAAGTTTCAAAATATTTACTAACCGGATAGCAAACAGTGCTGACCATGATTATACGGCACAGACATGCTGGCTGATTTTGGTCTGCACTGGTAGCATTGGTAGAAGCAGTTGCTGCCAGCAGACAGACACCAGGTCAATGAATGATTTGATGGCAAAAAAAATATTGCTCTTGTTTGAATTTTTGATGTTACAAATATAAATTAGAGATATATTAAGTAACATTTCAATACATGATAACTGTACAGTATTGCAACGTTGATCCGTTTATGTTAATTTATATTATAGAGCACTGTGTCTATGGAACTCTGTAACGTACTAAAGTAATATTTCATACTGATTTCATATATGAGATGATTACAATGAAGTACTATATACCAGTATGAATTTTAATATGAAGAAAACAAACTTCAAGAAAGTTGAATTTATGATAGGAATATCATGAAAGTTTATGTGTTTAATATTTATGTGACTTGATGTCAATCAATTTGGATGAAATTTTTCATATTGTAAATAATTTTTCATATGCTCATTGTAAGGCACTAACAAAGCAAAAAGTCTATCCATTAACTATTTGAACTTTAGGTGCCGTAATTGAAGGCATATATATGCCATCATTTAAGATCCAAGCGAATATTCACGAGTTGTGTTACATATCTTTCCTTGAGAGTAAAAAAAAAATCATGAAAAAATATGATTTTTACTCACAGTTAAATTACTAGTGAAACACTGATGCGAGCTTATTAGGTAATTGCTAAGTGCAACCTCTTGTACATGTTAAATACTACCAGTCCTGAGATTGATAAATTATTAATTAACTTTCTAAAAATAGTTCATTTAACTACTTAATATATAGACCAGGATGTTTTAATAAATATGTTGAGAATAGTTTCAAATCACATCTTTTAAAAGTTTTATTATTTTGATACTGGCGTTTATCAAAATCATACCATATATAGATATTTTGTGTTTTATTAATCTGTTCATTTCTCTAGAAGATAGTACTGTTGAAGTTATTTACAATAATAGTCTGTTATATTGTACAAAAGGTTACATTTACACTGATAATATTTCCATTTAAAGTTGTGATGAACTGGCATTACATTACTCATGCTGTTTGAAGTTTCTGGCAAATATTGACTCATTCATGCATAAATTACTCATAGATTTATATTTTGGACATGTATTTTGACATTTTATTATGGAAAACACTCCTATTTATGAGCTGTATACAATATGATTATTTGTCAGAATCATTGATGTCTCATTCAGCAGAATATGATTTCTTTAAGATATATAGTATCATTTGTATTTAATAAGCTAATAAGTTGGAAATATTCTATGATTTTTGACGTTGGTATGGTGAATGTCATGTTAATCTTATGAACAAGAGGTTGCTAAGTAGCACTTATGTCTGACAATTTGTCAATTTTTCGTCTAGATTAATTGACTCCTTGTCAGTAAATTTATGCTTTCTTTGTATTAAAATAGATCAAAGGTCAAAGTCATGGGAACCATGTCAAAAGGATTGAGTTTTATGACTCTAAAATTCTGTTCTGGTTCTTTTTGGTATATACATGTAACAAGGCTTGTTATGGCACCGTTGTTTCTACTGAATAATAATTAAAGGATATGTAAATAGTTTTTTTCCTATTAATAAGATGCATATTGCAAATGATAGACAAAAGTTCATTAAAATATAGCTTGAAGTGTTATTTTGTCTAAGATAGTCAGAAACAGAGATGTTTGTGACAATTATAAGTTAATATCATCGTGTAAGTTGACATCAAGCATTCCCTATGATCAATATCAGTATCTATATTTCTGTTGACCAAGGCCATAGAGAGGAATGTCATAATCTATTAACATATAGACAAGTTTCACCAGAGTATGTTTCAATGCCAGCGGGAATAATCCTCACTTCAGAAATTATGAATTGGATTAGACAATATTTACCTATTGGTATACAGAAGCAGTCTAATCCCTTAACCTTTGATGCTTTGGTGAATTTCTAGTCCACTATTTCATGAAGATTGCTACTTTTCTCACCTGGAAAAGGATTGATATTTTTGGGACTCCTGTATTTATTTCAGTGAGGACATCCATAACATATCTAGAAGAGTTTATTCCAGTTCTGAAACAAATCTATGCATTTTAACTTTCCTTCTTAAAAATGAGAACAAGATAGAAGATCAATCAGTTTAATATATTTGAGTTGTGGTTTTTAAAATAAATGGTATGAATTTACGTCTTTTGCCTCTATGAGTATTTCCAACTATTTCTTGAGGATACCAATTTGTTGACGTTGCAAGCTGGAAATGGTTACTCTCTACAAATGATAATGAATCCCATATAAGGTTGGACTTGCTTGCATGAAGATAAACTAATGTCATATAACCATGTTAGTTGTAAACAAATGACAAAACAAGGTTTCAGGCACATGTTATCTTGTCATCCTAATATACACACAACTTATGACGCATGTGTGATTTATGTTGTATAAACAAACTTTTGAAAAAATAAATTTTAACTAATTTTTTGCAGCTCTAGAGATTTCAGTGTTGATGTACATTATGTTTGATGTGGTGTTCCTTTTGCTGAAAAGCATTGAACTTTTGTTTTTTGGGGTTTTTTTTGTTCTCAGTAATTAAGGTGAAAATAGACCCAAGAATTTATGTAAAATAAAAATTAGAAGCAAAATCTTTTGGAATGATCAGGATTTTTAGAGCATTTACATGGGATGGAACAATAATCAAACTATTTGAACATGTAATACATGTTTTAATTTTTTATTTCCACACACATTTCCTTTCTTTTGGTTTGAATCTCTTTCATGACAGAGTGGGAATTCTTGCATAGCAGACTGGCGTTTCCGTGAGTTTTACCCATGCCGGAAATTTCATCTGGCATGGGGGGTGCCAGATGAGTCGCGTGCCAAACAACAACGTCATTTTAGCGCACTTTATGGATGAACCGTGTTAAAATGACGTCGTTTTAGAAGGGAAATATGTGCTAAAGATGACGTCATTTCGCCGTTGTTATTTAAGTTGTAAATTCATACATTATTGTTAGAAAATAGTTACGGATGAAATGTCTTTAATTTCCATGAACATATATCATATTGAGGTTAACCATTTTAAATATGAAATAATATGGCAGAATATGCAAGAAAAAATATCTAACATATGTTTGCGGTTTGGATCGGAATATCTGTCCCTTGGGAACCCGCCCATGGGCGGTCACTCGGGACGGATATTCCGGTCCGAACCGCAACATATGACAGATATTATAACTCTCCACTGCTTCCACCATTTACTATGGGTTGTAGTTCACTTCTCATCTAGGTAAAGAAACAAGAGGTTCACCTGCTTTGCTAAATAGGGAAATTATCGGATTTGTTGTCTAGGGGTTACTTGACTGTTTCTTTGGCAAGGCAAAATTTTTGTGTGACAATTGACCGTTGACAACAGCACACAAATAAACAAACACACTGAAAAAAGATTAGGGGCATCTGACATTTGAGAGTCTTTCCACATAGTATATAGCTGGAAAGATGACATATGAGCCCATAAGAGTCTCTTTAAGAATATTAAATCAAGTAAAAAGAAAATTATGTATAATGATGTTTTCTATTTGCAGAGGGCATTCCAAATGTGTATTATTTCGGACCATGTGGCAAGTACAATGCTCTGGTACTTGAGTTACTTGGACCGAGTCTTGAGGATCTGTTTGATCTATGTGATAGAAAGTTCTCCCTCAAAACAGTTCTCATGCTTGCTGTACAAATGGTGAGTATAACAAAATTGTACATTTAACATACTCTTAATCATGATTAAAACATTTATAATCACATGTTGGATCTTCCTAAAGAATGAAGAAAAAGATTGATTTTTTGTTAGAGGTAATGTGCCTTTAAATCTCATATGGTGCAACAAATTTAAGTAAGTTACCCCTAATTAATCAAAGATATCAGTACTGTAAGATACATGAAATAAAAGGTCATGAAAATAAGAAATGGTCTCATTAAGTATTTATCATTAAAAAATGAAATCTGTAGTAGATGACCATGTTAGTTGTTCATGTTAATTTTTAATGAAAATAACTTGACAAGGGTGTCATTCGTTGATGAAATGTTATATTCCAAAACAAATCTTTGTATCATTGTAAATTATCTTGAAACAAACCAAAGTTAGAATGTGATGTTGTTAATATAGTATGATGACCTAATAAAGTCATTGACTGACATGATCTATGTTGGAATGTATTTTCGACAATAAGACATGATATTTCTACCTTGACATACAAACAAACATTGACACCAGGTGATTTTCCTGAAATATTTAGGCTTATCTTGAGGCATGCAGCTTTAAAAAGAAACTCAAGGTTAATAAAGAAAATTGAAAACAAAGAATACCAAGGCTAATTGGATGCACACCATTTGTACGAAAAAATACTTTTTCAAGTTGTTAAGGATATTTGAGATATTTGTAACTACTTGCATCGGTATCACTTTTGTATCAATAGGGATTATAGTTTCATTGATGCTGAAAATACATGATTATATTTCCTATAAGTTTTTGCAATGATATTTACCCGAGTCATCTGGCCGCAAGGTCATCCATGAATATCACAATCTGCTTTGTAAGTTTTTATTATACCACTTCAAACTTGACTGTTCATAATTTGTTGAAATAGTCTAGCAAGTAAATTAGCATCATAGGTGTTTGTATTGGAAGTGGTCAATAATTCTACTCAATCAAATCTAGTCTCTTGTATATAATTATACATGTATATATATCATATATGTGAGTGTGAGAGAGAAATCAATGTCTTGTCATGCAATTCAGAGAAGGCGTCCAATTCCCCTTACAATCTGGTCAATTTAATCAGGCATAAAAATGCCAATAAATATTTAGTGTTTGATTACTTGACACTAAGGACAGGAATGGTTTACATATCGCCAGGGACTACTACATGTAGATGTCTGATTTCTGAGCATAATAATTTTGTACCATGGGTATTTTAATAGGCCAGAGTTAATATAGGGTCATAAAGAGCTTGCTCAGTATATCTATTGTAATGCATTCTTTGAATGGATTATATATTACCTTCCTTACAGTGGCTTATCTTTCCTTTTAAGAAATGTTTTCAATCAGCTGCTAGTTGTATTATTTTGAGTAACACTGACTCTGTAATGGAGGCTATAGCGATTTTCTAGCTTTACTGGGGGATAGAGACGACCTCATTGCCCCTCCATGATTTATTCCAGGCACGGGTTGGGCACCTGAGTAGAACCACAGACATTCTGTAAACTAGCTGAATGTACTCCTCTCATGATAGAATCAAAAGGTTTGTTGCAGGATTTTAACAAATAAGGGCCACAACGTTGACGGAAAAGTAATGAATAGGGGTTAGTAAGGATTTTGAATGTATAATTAGTAATGCTTTAACATTATTTACTATGCTCCATTTCAGCTTCATCGCATGGAATATATACACTCCAAGCATTTAATATACAGAGATGTTAAACCTGAAAATTTTCTAATTGGTCGAAATTCCACACGGAAACAGCATATCATTCATGTGATAGACTTTGGTTTGGCGAAAGAATATATTGATCCAGAAACACATAAACACATCCCATATCGGGAACACAAAAGTCTGACAGGCACTGCCAGATATATGAGCATAAATACACATCTCGGGAAAGGTATATCTTCTTATTTGATTATTCATAAAATTATTTCTTTTAAATCAATATATGAATTAACATCACATCCCTTTAGAAAATGCCATTGACCTACAAAATTAATAGTCTTCATTATTTTTCCCAGCAAATTAAACACATTCATTAGATGTTAGTAGCCTTAAGAAATGATGAAATTCTTTTCCTTGTTTTGAAATAAATTAAAACCTGGTTGTTAGATAGAGGAAATACTTCAGGGTGATAAAAAAGGAAATGCCAGTACTGTAAATTCAGTTGCTATGATATTAATTTTGTGCAATTTTCAAAATGAGTTTAATAAGAAATCTGATAATGAAAATTGCATTAACTAAATTAATTGAGTTTTGTTGATGTAAATGTTAATTAGAAGTTACATGAAAGGAAAGTATGGTAGCATAAATTGTAAGCACAAAAAATAAGACATGAAAATCATTATGTACAGATACTTTAACTCTATCATGCTTTAAATTATTATAAACTGATATTTTTTAACTGTTATTGCAAATATTATTAGGGGTTTGTTAAGCATGATACAGTAAATACTGTAGTAACTTTCTACTCTATGTAAATAGAATTATGTTTGTGTAGTTTTAACATGATTTGATCAGTCATTTATATTCACACTTCAAACTGCTTATACTTTATTAAGTATGGACATATCATATATATAAGTTATTAACCTGTCTAGCTAAGCTAAGAGGTCAACATTCTTCATGTCTTTATGTTCAAGTTTGGACACGACACATTTTCCTCAATGGCTATTGTTGGCTTTAAATCATCATAAAATGTTGATATATAAAGCATCAGTATGTGATGAAACTGTGAAGTCAGTTTACAGATAATTAATTTACCAATCCTAGTATAAAAACAAATGACAAAATAAGGAAAACTGGATTTTCCAACTTGTTTGTCACTGATTGTGTCAATACAAGTATGAGTTCAGTCTTATATTTAAAGTTAGATTACTTGGATAAATCCCAAATTGTATTTTCTATTTTGATGTGGTTTCACTAATTGAAAATCAATATTAGCCTATTTTTACAACAAGGAAGTTTTATATACCCTATGGGATTGCATTATAATGTTTTTTTCCTCTTATTAAAGACTCAACAATTTTGGGCACAGATCATCTTCATAAAGCACATTTATTTTTTGCTGAAGCTTTCATCTATTTTTAGCCCAGATATTTTTTCAAAGAAAAAAAGAGAGTTATTGTTACCGTCAAGATCAAGTTAATGTAATTCTCTTGTTTTTCCTGTGACTGGCTATATAGCATTTTATTAATAACTTGATTAATTCATATATAGACACAACTTCCTAAGACCTGTATGTATTATAAACTCAAAATGACCTCGACTCATGTATGACCTTGACCTTGAAGGTCAAATTATTAAATTTTCACTCATTTTGCTATAACTGGCTGTAACTTTGTAATTAATGAAATATCTTCATACTAGGACAAAAAAACTTCTGACAAGTTTTTCTAACAGGTTGAACTGACCTTGACCGTCAAGGACAAATTACTAAATTTTGGCTAAGTTGTCATAATTTTGTTATTTATGTACCAATTTAATTTATATTAGGATGAAACACTTGTGAACAGACCTACATGTTGTTTAATTTAGATATGACTTTGACCTTTAAATGACCTTAAACCTCTTGGTCAAATGATTGTATTTTGCTTATATTTTCTTAACTTTGTCATTTATTTATGGAATTGATTCATTCTTGGACAAAACAATAAGTGTGTATAAGTACAGTATATTGTATATACTTTGTATATTTTGATTCAATTTCAAAATAAATTGGTTCACCACAATAAATTGAGAATTTTTCACATGCAAGACCCATGTTACTGTCAAAGGTCAAGATGGCTTCAGGATGGGATTAAACCTATTTTAAATCTTATATATTGTATTGAAGTTGTGGTTCATGTCTAGTTCATAACTTCTGCATGTATAAATTTATTTTGAAAAAGATGATACATATAATTGAGATGCAGCTTTATTATAGAAAAGAATTTTTATATTTCATTTGGTTATTTTACTGGCTTGTGTGTTGTATGTATTCAAATACATTTAATTTAAAATTTGATGCTCTCTCTTGGTAAATTTTTAATATTATGCAGTATATTTTGAGTTTTTTAAAATTTATATACTTGTGTGTTACAGAACAAAGTCGCAGGGATGACCTCGAGGCCCTGGGTCACATGTTCATGTACTTCCTGCGGGGGAGCTTACCCTGGCAAGGTCTAAAAGCCGACACACTCAAAGAAAGATACCAAAAAATAGGCGACACTAAAAGGGCAACTCCAATAGAAGTCCTTTGTGAAAACTTTCCAGGTATGATTATACGTATTTTTAGATTAAACATATTCCATATTATACATATATTATTCAGAATATTTTATTAATGATGATAATAAATGAATGGTAATAATAATAAAAACTTGTAAAAAAATTATTTTTGTGTAGATTTAGGATTCCCTATATTATAGAGAATTATGTTTTCAATTTATCTCAAGAATTCACATAATTTTTGTTCACTTATTTATAGAGGAACTATCAAAGTACCTACAGTATGTGCGGCGACTAGATTTTTTCGAGACTCCAGATTACGATTATCTCCGAAAGTTATTTATGGATCTGATGGAGAAGATGAACATTGAATGTGACTGGGAATTTGACTGGGTCGGACGCCAGGTAGTAAGTAGTGTACACCTGACGGTTAAACGCATGTGTACGCTCTTTTTAATTGCTTCGCTTATTTGATTATCCTAGTATATGAAATCTTTTAAATTTTGTTAGCTGAATGAATCTTTATATATATTTTTTTATTCCATATGGTTGAATGAGTTTATAGCTGATGTAATAATTTGTGTCATCATTATTTGTTGGCAATGATTTTTTTCTGTATGATCGATGAATGATTATCTTTTTTGTTGAAAGGAGAAATTTCCATTATGAGAGAAACCACAAACTAATGTTTGTAGGTGGTACTATATTTATAAATTTTATACATTAAGTATTATATAGACCACAACATAAAATGATGCTGGTGTAAGAAAATCTACAAGTTATAAAAGATCATACTGAAAATCTACATTTTTTATCATAATATCTTAGAATATCTTCAATCTTATTATATCAACTCTCAAAAATCTATGGTATAAACATGAAAAACTCTATGATTTTGGCAATGTAAATGTAAAAATCTGTGGGTAAAAACATGTAAAAATCTATGATTTGGCTGTAAAAATGTAAAAATCTGTGGTATCAACTGTAAAAATCTATGAATGGCTAGGAAAATGTTAAAATTAATGGTATGAACTTGTAGAAATCTATGATTTGGCTAGGTAAATGTTAAAATCTAAGGTTATAAATGTCAAAATCTATGATTTGGCTAGGTAAATGTTAAAATCTAAGGTTATAAATGTCAAAATCTATGATTTGGCTAGGTAAATGTTAAAATCTAAGGTTAGAAATGTCAAAATCTATGATTTGGCTAGGTAAATGTTAAAATCTAAGGTTATAAATGTCAAAATCTATGATTTGGCTAGGAAAATGTAAAAACGATGGTATGAAGATACACAGTGAATGAAAATCAATGTACAAATATATGAGGATTAGTTATATTCTGTTAAATAGTATGACAGTTGATACAGGGATTACTGATAATGAATAATCAGCTTTGGTTTTAACTGTAAGGCATGTTGAGATTTGTAAATCATACAAGTGATTAAGATTACCAACCGTAACTCTCAGAGGGTATAGGTCTAGTTTATCTGTATTGATATCCTATATTCACATACTTGTTTTATAATCAGCCCTACTTTTCAAACCTGCATGATGTTTATATTTATTCAGTGTGTTATTATTGACTATTATTATCATTATATAATAAAGAGACTCATTTTATAATTAAGTAATGGTTTACCATGCTGTAATAATAACCTTGTAGTTTTCCAAAATTAGATTAATTGGGGAAAAATAATTGATTTACTGACTTTATAATATTATGATATCAGTATAAGTTTATACGTTGGATTCTGTTTGCTTTTTAACAATCAATTAAGTTATCCTCACCCCAGGCTAAATCAGGAAGGCATATATTTTTTGGTTTGTCTGTTTGGAAATTTTAACTCTGAATCATTACACGAAAGTCCTTCAGAAAACAGCCTCTAAATTTCACAGATGAATGCACATTGATTAACTTTACTCATTGTTAATCATGAAAAACAGTTACTATATTCATTATTATTATTGTTTTCATATACCGGTATACGAAATTTATTGAACTTTCAATCCTATTTGTATTATCATATCTTTCTTTTATTTTCACTACACCATTATTTAGCAACAGTATTGTTTTCTAAATTGGCTGCAAAACTACATATAATGATGCATTTAAAATTCTTTTTGCTGGCTAACAATAAATGTATACTTTCAGCTTTTAAACACTGCATTTCATGTTATGCATGCTTTAAGCTTGTAATGCTTGATGAAAAAACCAGCTTATGAATCTATATTAGGGGTCATTTCATCATTTGCATAATTTACAATTATCATGATTTAAGGGGGTGGTCTCAATATTAGTATAGGTTATGATGATGACAATTTATGGGTGTGATTTAATATAAATATAGCTTATGACTATCATAATATAATGGGCTGTCTCAAGATTGTTAGGGGTAGTCTCAGCGGTTGCATTTCACTTGTTCTTCAGTCATGTTACGTTGTTACTGCACTTATGTTATTATTATGAAAGATTTAAACTTAACACATGTAGATCATCAGGAAGGAAATGTTACATTTTTTGACAGTTGGTTGTTATGGTAACAAGCAAGAAAATTGGTTTCGCTGTTTGTGAATCTTTATCTTGCTTTAATTCGATAATTTCTCTTTTTATAAGATGCTTTTGAACTTTTGTGTGTGTGTGTGTGAGTTCCGAGTGGTAATCAGATAGTTTATATTTCTCCTTCCTCTAGCCAACACCAGTATCAAATCGTGATCAGGACACGACTGTTTCCCCACATCGAGATAATCAGAACATGAGAGAACGACATGCAACTAATGCAAAGGTATGTCTTCTTGCATGTGTCAGTCCTAATGTCTTGGCTGATATCTACCAAATAGCTGCTCAAGCAATGTCGATACAAATTGGAGACATTTCATTTTGAGATTTACAATCTCTGTTTTAGTTAAATAACACTATTAAATTGCTGTCATAAGCAAGAAAAACTTTCATGACTGCAGTACTTGGTGAAAAAATAGAAATACAAGATTTTCTATCTTGTTTAGCACATTCATGAGTTATTTACTGATGAAGTGCCATGATTTGGTGATGTAATAGCAAGACTTTAGGACCATCCTTCGCATGTAACTGTATTAATGCTTTTATAAATTGTGCAATATTGGTCTAAAACATAAATCCATACATTTAAAACAAAGTTGTGTCCTTTAATTCTTTGTTTTGATAGAATGATTTTGTTGTTTAATCAAATATTGTAATTAGACCAGTTTATTGCACAATTTCACTCAGCTACCAGCTTTTTACCAGGTTTCTGGTTAAAGACGATTTTGTTGCAGCCTGGACTTGCTTAAGTTCAGATTTACTTTGGTGCAAATTTTATTTGGCAGTTTTGAATATTGGTGTATTCCAACACTTAACTTATGCAACTTAGCAACCTCTTGGCAAAATATTTATCCCTATTTTTTTTCCTTTTATAACTGCTAGATTAACTGTTCTTAAGTGGCATTTATTTGTTAAAAATATAAAAATGAAAAACATTTCAACATTGATTTCATGATTTTGTTTCTGTATTTTATGTTAAATGATATACTTGAAGTTAGTTTAGATCAATGGGACAATAAGAATAGATAAACTAGCAGTTATGCAGGTATTTACTGCTGTGTGTTTGCATGGTGAAACTACGCTATAGATGAGGCAGATGCTTTTTCTCTATGCTAGAATATAAAAAGTCTCGGGTTTTATGTATCTCATTATATCTATGATAATTGCACAGTTTTATCCATTAATCTGCTAAAATAGAAAAATGATAAGTCTTTGCCACCAATATAGAGCCAGGCCAGCCTGTCTTATAAGCCTTTGCCACCAGTATAGAGCCAAGCCAGCCTGTCTTATAAGTCTTTGCCACCAGTAGAGAGCCAGGCCAGCCTGTCTTATAAGCCTTTGCCACCAGTATAGAGCCAGGCCAGCCTGTCTTATAAGTCTTTGCCACCAGTATAGAGCCAGGCCAGCCTGTCTTATAAGCCTTTGCCACCAGTATAGAGCCAGGCCAGCCTGTCTTATAAGTCTTTGCCACCAGTATAGAGCCAGGCCAGCCTGTCTTATAAGCCTTTGCCACCAGTATAGAGCAAGCCAGCCTGTCTTCCACTATAGAAAAAGGCCAGCCTGTGTTACAAGCCTTTGCCACCAGTATAGAGCCAGGCCAGCCTGTCTTTTAAGTCTTTGCCACCAGTAGAGAGCCAGGCCAGTCTGTCTTATAACCCTTTGCCACCAGTATAGAGCCAGGCCAGCCTGTCGTACAAGCTTTTGCCACCAGTATAGAGCCAGGCCAGCCTACTTTTAAAATTTAAAGCACAGCAAGTTGATTACTTTAAGGGTACAGTTGGTAATTTGTATTCTTTGTCCATGTTGCTGTTTTCTCTGTGGAATTCTTCATTTATTGATGGAGCATTCCATGTCCATGGAATGACAAATATATTGCACAAATACAACAGGGAAAATGTTAATTAATTTAAGTGATGAGTAAGCAGTTTTGTACATCCCAATAAACTGTATACTTATTACCATCACTTAAATTTCTGGCGAGAAATATTTTATTGTAAAGCAATTCTGTTATATGTAAGTTCCAAAATGTTATGAATTTATATTAGATATGTTAATATCTAGATTTAGTGAGACATATAAAACCCAACTAAAGTTATGATAAGTCAGGTAATATATCTATAATATATATATACCTATTTAATTTCAGACCTTTGAAAGAAAAAAAGTCACATAAAAAATTATTCTGTATTGTTTCTTCAGTTTTCAGCCTGTTCTTTTCAGCAACCTGCTTATGTTCTATGAATTTTGTATTGACGTGTTTGTGTATGTATGTATGTTTATTCTTTGTGACGTCTTTGTGTTGCGAGTGAGTTGGGAGAGAGAGAGAAAGATAGAAGGTAAATTACATAATTATCACACAAAAATGAGGTATTTTCATCGATATTTTTCTACAAATCTTGTACCTAAATTGTTTAATTTTGAAAAAATAAATGTAGGGATGTATAGCTCTATGTCATAGCAAGTAAGAATTTAAACATATGTATGGTGTTACATTATATGAAAAGTCATGTAGAAATAAAGTAACCATATATCACTAATCACCATGGGTATGGAGGATAATTTAGTTCTTCCTAGGAGTCGGACAAGATTCTGGTTTCCACGGTCCACATTAGTGCAGTTACTGGCTAAGGCTAGCACAAAGCATGTCTAGATATCTAAATCATAAAATGGGGTTGACATGAGTGAGAAAATTACAAAAAACAAACTTTGTAGAGTCGTCTGTAGCTGAGTGGTTAAGGTTGTTTACTTCAAACCACTTGCCCCTTACAGCTGTGGGTTCATATTGCACCAGTGACTTCGGATTCTCTCATGTGAGGAACCTGCTCAGGTGCCATTTTGTGCCTGAAATAATGCATACAGGGGCACCATAGGTTTTCCTCCTCCAGTAAAGCTGGAAAGTCACCAAATGACCTTTACAGAGTTTGTGTGTCATTAAACCCAACAACAAAATTTAAGCTCTCATATCTACATTATACATAAATATCTAGAGGATATTTTGATTATTAGAATTAATAAAGGTTTCTTTGAAAAATAAACATCTTCAAAAGAAGAAGCAAGGCTATATCTGTGTGAGAGAGAGGTGACCGCATGCAACTGAACAAGTCTCTGCTTCCTAAATGCATGTTACCTCCCCTTAGCATCACATTTATGTAAAAACCTCTTTAGCTTTGCATTCAGTAGTGCCTATCTTAGAATCATTGTCCACTGTGTATAACCTGAACTGCTTTCATCCCTGATCTTCTGCCTTCCTTAGTTTTCAGAGTTCACTTTTCACAAGGGTGTTTATTACCAGGAAATTTGATAACATTTCAAGAAATTTAAAATGTCAGTACTTCAGTCTTCTCATGATAAACAGTTCATTCTGTTATTGTTTGCTACTTGTTCATCTATATTGTTGTTAAATATTGGATGTAAACATCTGAAGTTGTCAAAGCTAAATATACTTCTGGTTGTAAACAACTAAAGTTGCTATTCTTAATATAGTTTTGGTTGTAAACAAACTATGGTGACAAAACAAAGCTAAATATAGTTTAATTAAAAAGAAATGCTCTTTAACAAATTTACTTCCTCAGCATGACATTCCATTATCTTTAAATGTCGTAGTATTAAAATGATTGTATAAAATAATAAATGGGCTACACGGATGATTTTATTATAGAACATGTGTTATTGTGAAATTCATCCTTAAACATAAAGCCTGCTAGCTTTATTGGTAAATGGTTATTGAGCCTTCATTATTTAATGACATGTTCTTTAAGAGGTGTTGGATTTCCATGGTTTCTTGGATACTATTCGTATTTCGGTTGTATAAGAAGTGTTTCTCTTATTTTCCTGTCAATTTAATAATGCTTGAACTTTGCTAAGTAACTATAGCAACCAACTTGTTCACTTTTATTCATCTGGACTGTTATTTGAGCATATGAATGCATGAATGATATCATAATTTAATACTTTATAAAATGAAAGGTTTTTTTGAGCTTGATAATGAAATGAATTAAATTCATTTGCATGTAGTTTTAAAGTTTAAACTAATTTTAGCAGAACCTCCAAGAATAATTTCAAGTTATTAAAAAGTTAGTTCTTTATCTTGAGTGTAAAAATCATAATGACATTTAAGAATTTCTTTTAAGATGTAGTCACTACATTTCAAAGACATTTGAAATTGAGCACTTATCTTTATTCAATTTATTTGAAGTTCTAATTAAAGAAATTGCAACTATTTTAAGTATGTTAAACAGTATTTAATCTGACCACATCATGAATAGGGATGGTAGCAAGTAACTGGAAATTGAGTGTCAAAAAGTCAAAGATTTTCCAGTTTAAAATATTACAACTCTAGCATGGATTTTGACAGAATTACGGTCCTTTGGCAATTTTGTTTAAACTTTGCATGCAACAGCATTCTTCAAAAATACTGAAGGTATTAAGTTCGAAACTTATTACATGTATTTGTGGTCATTATTGAAGATCACTTACCAAGACCCATAACTCTTGACATTGACTTTTTACTGAATTATGACCCTTTGTGAACATTTAAGATAATTTTGGCCAAATCCAAGACTAATTACTATGTCATTTTCTTTTTCTTTTGATGAAATATTTTTGTTACATCATTATCTATGCATTTGGTTACTGTCAAGCTTTGAGAAAAGTCTAGCCTGCTGTCATACTGACAGCTCTTGTTATACAAGTATATTCAAGGTTCATTTGTTGCATTTATAGTACTAATCAATTCTGCGTATCAAAGAAAAAAGATAATGAATGTGTATCCAAGACAGTGTCTTTTGTCCTAAGGAAGCCTTCAAGTTACCCAAGTACTGGTTTGATTAAATGATCAGTGTACTGTCTTACTGTAGTTGGTTCTTGTTGCCATCTCTAATCATAAACCATATTTTCATGTTAAAATTTACCTACAAATAGATAAAATCTTCCTGAAATATTCTGAAAACCAGTGATTATGACAGGTCTAGCTTTACTTAGTATTGATAAATAAACACCTTTAAAGTCTTGGAGTGTTCGAACCTGTTCAGACTCTACAGTTGTTCCCTGCTTGATTTTATGTTATTTTGCTATTGAATTCATGTAAAATAACAAAAAATTTTTTTCAAATTCAAAGCTTTACAAAGGTTAAACTTAACTCAAAGAGTGGTTTTTAAAATGCCAAAATCATAAATATCTCAACTGAAAAAAAATCAGTTTAGTTTACATTTAGTTCGTTACCCTGCAACTGTAATGCATAACTACTTGTGCTAGAAATTTGTTATTAGATTATTCTCGGAAAGGGAAGGCAATGAATTAAGATCCTTGAAATTTTAAGAACTGTAATAAAAGACTATGGACTTAAGCACTTTATATATCAAATAAAATGTTTTGGCTTTACAGATTAATAGGGATAATTGTTGTTCGTACCACTATGTTACATGCTATCATTGTTATAGTGACTTATTACTGGCAGTTAATGGTTTCATAACAGGAATTTAAATTATCTAATCCATTCTCACATCAAAAATGAATTTTCGTTGATCAAATTCAAACAAATTATTACCTGTACAAACCTGAACTTTTTAATCAAAAGTGCTCTCCAGTTTAACAATGAAAATTGTATAGACACTGAAGGGTAAATAGTATGATTTTTACTGCGGTGGCATAAACTTACATAACTTTTTGTATTTTTGAGGCTCAAAAACAGGATTTACATTTCCTTGTTAAAAACTCTCTGTTAAAAAAACAGATAATATGTCAGAATTGGATGCAAAAATGATCATTTTAAGAAAATTACAGCTAAAACAAATTTTCTTTTGCTTAATGTCAGCCATTGTAAAATATTGCTTGCTTTCAACTATAAACTGCAGTTTTGTTTTCAGGGAAGCTCAAATCAGCGTGGCATGGCGTGGTGTGAACCCACGCGGGGCCACGGTGGCAACTATTTGGGCTCAAACCTAGCCGCAGATAGACACGGTGGCTCTGTCCAGGTACGCATATGCCCACATTACATGTTGTGGTATCGATGCTAAAAACAAATCTTACATGATTTTATTATTATGATTTTACAAAAATGCTATCACACAAGCCAATATAATTTGTGTGGAATAATTAAGTTACAGAACTATTGTATAGATGAAATTGACTTATCAGAAATTTTATTAGATATCATATACTAAATGAATGTTGATTTAGGTCACCATCAATTCATGCCTCCATTTTGTTAATGAATTGTCATCATTGAGTAATCGGTCAAAACTCCTGTACTTTGTTATTGATAGAGTTAAAGCCCCTGAATAGTTCTAACTGTTTTAGCATATTAGTGGATGTAACACAGTCGCCATCAAGCATTTTACTCACTAGATGGTTCTCATGTCATTGCTGTAGACGCACATAGAATATAGATGCTACAAATTTTCATGACTTATATAATATTTTAATCAGTTAGTGAATTTTGCCTGCTATAATTATCAATAGATATTGTGAATTTGATACTGATTTACATGTGTTTATATATGTATATGTATCATTTGTTATTCTCATATCAAGCATCATGTTTTCAAAAAGTTTAGGCACACAATAATTTTTTCCTGCACGGTCATCTTAATGTTCTTACATTATATGTTATATATACGTGTATGTTTGTTAGCATAACGGTTTTCAATCATTCATTGTCATGATGTATGGACCTGTAGACAAAATGGTATTCAGAAAAAGTCTGCACATTATAAAAGCAACACATTCACTTCATTTCTGGTCATTTTACGTAAACAATCTTGGCCTGCTGCTGATTTTACCAATGTCAACAGTGCACACCTCCTTGCCATCTGGTTGTGCACTGGTTGCTGTTCTGTCAGTTTCGTCTAGACTGATGAATTAAAGATATTAATTGGGGTTAGGTGTTTCTTCAATAACTAAACTATCCTAAGTTTTATATAAAGTATCCATTGCTATAGTGAGGAGATACCTGTGGAGGCCATAATAGCCATCTTGTGTCATATTAGTGACCCTTGACAGCTTGATTGTTACCCATATAAATACCAATATATTATTGAACCTTGTTTCATTTAATATATCACCTTACTTTACCCCACCATAACCTGTTCTTCTGACATTAAAAAGATGAGGTACTTAATTCCATACCAGAATGTTTTGAAAATGAGAGAGAATGTTTGTAACTCGATAAGACTGTACTAGTATATGAAATACTGGTATAAGATTTTATATGGCATTTTCTTACATGATTTTATATGGGATACTCTGGTAGGACTTTATATGGAATTTCTTATAGGACTGTAAATGGAATTTTGTTATATGACTTTATATGGGATACTCTGGTAGGACTTTATATGGGATACTCTGGTAGGACTGTATATGGGATACTCTAACAGGACTGTATGAGGGAAAGAAGTGAGAGTGAGAGTTGTTTGGTATTTGTATCTTGAAATTATCAAATAATTAAATTCTTGATTTTCAGTAACAAATTGAAAATGAGTGGAATGCACAGAAAGATGAATCTGAATGTATTCATAAAAATTTTGTTTATTTCAGCTTGATTCTTTGAGAAAATTCCATTAAAAGAATACCTGCAGCACATGTTTTGATATTCTCTATTGAATAAAAAAAACAATAACAGTCTGGCTTTACAAACTTTATTTCGTACACGCAGAGTGATTTTGGAATACAACAGAATTAATATTAATCTAGACGAAAGTCTGCTTATATATTATATCAAATATTGTTGTATGTTACAGGCTGAGCTATGTGGAGAAATAGGGGACATTAAGAGTAGGTGTGATAAAAATGTGAAAGATTGTCTGTAAAAAATGCGTGTATATTGTTTCAGGTTGTCAGTTCACATAATGGAGAGCTAGCTCCAGATGACCCAACTGCTGGGGCATCTAATACACCGATCACAGCCCAACAAGAAGTGGAAGTCGTAGATGAGACAAAGTATGTACTTGTTGTTGTTGTTGTTGTTAATGTTTCTAATTATAATTGTATTATTTCAACATATGAGCCGTGCCACGACAAAACCAACATAATGGGTTTGCGACCAGCATGGATCCAGACCAGCCTGCGCATCCGCGCAGTCTGATCAGGATCCATGCTGTTCGCTGTCAGTTTCTCTACTTGTAATAGGGTTGATAAGCGAACAGTATGGATCCTGATCAGACTGCGCGGATGCGCAGGCTGGTCTGGATCCATGCTGGTCGCAAACCCATTATGTTGGTTTTGTCATGACACGGCTCATATGTGTTACTGTACAGACGTTGTTATATCTCTATTATATTAATTCTTACATTGGCTAAAATAAGTACAGATGGTGTCTGAGGAAAAAGTATTTGAGCCGCGTCATGACAAAACCAACATAGTGCATTTGCGACCAGCATGGATCCAGACCAGCCTCAGGATCCATGCTGTTCGCTATCAGTTTCTCTACTTGTAAAAGGGTTGGTAAGCGAACAGTATGGATCCTGATCAGACTGCACGCAGCGCAGGCTGGTCTGGATCCATGCCAGTCGCAAACCCATTATGTTGGTTTTGTTGTGACGCAGCTCATTTGTGTTTTCTGTTGTATGATTCAACTTTCCAATCAGGAAAGAAATATATATGTGTGTTTTCTTTATTTTGGTGCCTATGTGTTACATTATCAACAACTTCTTTCTAGTCGTTCAATTTGAAGAACAACTGTTATCAAAATCTTATTATCGGTTATTTATTTCTTTGCAAGTTTAGGAAATGTTGTCTCCATAGTGATTTCTGTCATGCACACATCAGTGACAGAATCTATTACTGTTTATTACTCATATTTCATATTTACAATTCAAACTCCTTGATACTGATAAAGCATAATACCAAGTTTAAATCAGGACAACACTTTAATGCACCACATTTCTAGCATATACATTGCTATTACATTATTATTCAAATCAATATCAATTTATGTGTGTAGTCATGAAACTATTAAAAAAAGTTGTTTTGAATGAGGCACTGCTTGCGTGGGAAGATAAATCAGATATGTATGTTAATAGAAATCCGTTATGACAGTATAAAACGCGGAAGTGGAAAACTTGAGATATATTTTATGTCTGTAGGGGATTAGTGAAATAATGGTGCCATCCGTCATTGATGCTGTCAATATGTCTTGTCTAGATATCATCCCTCTCTCTCTCTATGATTTATGATAGCATTGTTCCTTCACACTTGTTATAACTTATACTTCTCTATATCCTCAGGTGTGTTGTACTCAGTGTGAAGGTCATTTTCATAGTGTCAAGGTCACATACACTATGTAATGGCTTTGAAATCAATATGCATTAAGACTATAGATAACATTGAAAATATTTTTCCAAGCATAATTATGTCTAAGAGAATGAATCATGAGCAGGAAAAAATAACAAAGTCCGGGGATTAATAGTTCTTATAGTAAGTGTAGGGTTTTCCCTTTTGTATGCAGGTTTTCTGCATCCCTGATTCAGGTTAATTTTTTCCCCAGGACTGCCATTTTTCAACTGGGGAGGAACCCTAGAACCCCTAAAACTTACAAACCATTTTAAAATTTTGAGTCATTTACAGTTACTTGGATACTTTTGAATAGATAAGATTTTATTGTCTGTATTATTTAGGCATTTTCTATTAAAGATATCCATCCTACAAGCTCTACAGTTTGTACTTTCCTTGAAATATAAGTCTAGTACTAAAATGTATGAACAATTTAAGATTAGATTTAATGTTTTCAGTTGCTGAAATTAAGTTTCGATATGGGGACTCCTGTATTTGTGATTCCATTAGTATTATATTGAAATTCTAAAAAAAAGGGGTGGGGGGGGGAGAGAAAATTGTAGGATTACCTTCATTAAGCGTGACTGTAATAAAGCATTTTGTTTCTAGCTTTTATATATTTATTAAGCATGCAATATGCTTGCGAAATATTAATTACAAAGCAACATGCGCGTAAAAATAGAAAACTTCCTGGTTTAACCATAATACATAATTATATTACAACTCAGTGTTCATGTAGGACAGTTCTATATATCAATGTAATCAATTATTTATTGCTATATAGAAACTTGTTTACGTGTTCAGAGAAATAGGAAATAAAAACATTTGTGGAATAACAGCCAATTGAAGTTGTATGAAGATATGATACAGAACACTTCTTGTAAAATGTCATGCCTGTGGTATATAGAATATACATTAAGGAAGAAATCTCATATATACTATAGTATAATAGTATTATTGTTATATTTGTGGTAATTTTATCTAAAATGTTTTATATCACGCAAGATGTGTGGTGTAAATAGTTGGACATAAAATTAAAATCTTCGTATCAAATGTATCTTCATACAAATGAAAATAATATTTTATAAATGTTATTTTTAATACTTCTATATTCTATTCAAGGGCTGTTTTTGAATTGTATCAAGTATCAGTCCAATATTTCCCATATTGGACACTGTATTTTATCCTAGTTAGGATGATTGAGTGTTCTTGACCTTTTCACTTGTAATGCCAATGATATTACCTGTTAACAACAGAAGTATGAAAAGCATGATTTTGAAGAGCATGAAATTTCTTAAAGAAATATATCTAGTCAAACATTGCTTTTCCTCAGTATAATTTGAATATATAAAAAGTAAGTTTTTATACCCCCGCACAACAAAGTTGTAAGGGGGGTATACTGGAATCAGCTTGTCCGTCCGTCCGTCTGGCCGTCCGGCCGTCCGTCTGTTTTTTCTTGTCCGCCCAATAACTTAAGATTCCTTTGATCCTTAGTCTTCATATTTGGCATGGAGGTTAGTCATGATAAGTAGATGACCCCTATTGATTTTGAGGTCACTAGGTCAAAGGTCAAGGTCACAGTGGCCTTGACTTCAAAAAGCTTGTCCGCCCAATAACTTAAGATTCCTTTGACCCACAGTCTTCATATTTGGCATGGAGGCAAGTCGTGATTAGTAGATGGCCCCTATTGATTTTGAGGTCACCAGGTCAAAGGTCAAGGTCACAGGGGACTTGACTTCAAAAAGCTTGTCCGCCCAATAACTTAAGATTCCTTTGACCCATAGTCTTCATATTTGGCATGGAGGTTAGTCATGATTAGTAGATGACCCCTATTGATTTTTAGGTCAAAGGTCAAGGTCACAGGGGCCTTGACTTCAAAAAGCTTGTCCGCCCTATAACTTAAGATTCCTTTGACCCATAGTCTTCATATTTGGCATTGAGGTTAGTCATGATAAGTAAATGACCCCTATTGACTCTGAGGTCACCAGGTCAAAGGTCAAGGTCACAGGGGCATTGACTTCAAAAAGCTTGTCCGACCAATAACTTAAGATTCCTTTGACCCACAGTCTTCACATTTGGCATGGAGGCTAGTCATGATAAGTAGATGACCCTATTGACTTTGAGGTCACCAGGTCAGAGGTCAAGGTCACAGGGGCCTTGACTTCAAAAAGCTTGTCCCCAATAACTTAAGATTCCTTTGACCCACAGTCTTCATATTTTGGCATGGAGCTTAGTCATGATTAGTAGATGACCCCTAATGACTTTGAGGTCACCAGGTCAAAGGTCAAGGTCACAGGGGCCTTGACTTCAAAAAAGCTTGTCAGCCCTACAACTTAAGATTCCTTTGACCCACAGTCTTCATATTTGGCATGGAGGTTAGTCATGATTAGTAGATGACCCCTATTGATTTTGAGGTCACCAGGTCAAAGGTCAAGGTCACAGGGGCCTTGACTTTAAAAAGCTTGTCCGCCCAATAACTTAAGATTCCTATGACCCACAGTCTTCATATTTGGAATGGAGGTTAGTCATGATTAGTAGATGACCCCTTTTGATTTTGAGGTCACTGGATCAAAGGTCAAGGTCATAGGGACTTTGACTTCAAAAAGTTTGTCCACCCATTTACTTAAGATTCCTTTGACCCACAGTCTTCATATTTGGCATGTATGTTGATCATGACTAAGGTGACCCCTATTGATTTTGAGGTCACTGGGTCAAAGGTCAAGGTCACAGGGACCTTGACAAAAAAAAGCTTTTCTTCTCAATTGCTAAAGAATGTCCTGTCCGCAATGTATTGATTTTGACATTTTCACATTTGAAGCATGTAGAATACATAACTTAGCAATGCACTGGCTTAGTAACCTCAGATTTGGCAGGGAGGTTGTCCTTGAGCTCTAAATGGCCACTGTTGATTCTGACAAAGTGGTATGTGGGGGTATTCACGCCATGATAGTGGCAGTTCTAGTTTAGAGTTGATCTGTACAATATGGTTATATATTTGGATGAGTACATAAATGGAAACTTATTTGACAAGCTGCCATGCTATAATTATCTTATATTCTTTACAAAAAATATTTGGACAAAATATTAAAATTACTGTTTGCTACTTGTATATCTAAAAAGTCAATGTATAAAAAAGAAAAAATCAAAGGCAAAATATAGGCAACTCCGATGTGAAGATTTTTTTTCCTTCATATGGTTGGGGAGGGGGGTGAATTTAAGGGGCTGTAATTGTATGTCAAATTCTAGTAAGAGATAAGTGGTGACTAAGGTAAAAACATTTAAATGTGCATTGATTACATGCATCTATTTTGTAACAGCTGGTAAGTCTGTTGAAAATTGATAATATCTGGTAATTAGCCACTTGCGATATATGTCTTAACCTTGGAAAAAATCTGTTTATTTGTAAATTGTACATAGCAAATTTGTGGCTGGTTGCCTATATAATGCCATAAATTGTATACAAAATGTACATGACTGTCATGTTTTATATGTGCTTCATATGTATATATTTATTTATTGTTTTGTGTTTATATGATTTGTGACATTGATGCCAAATGAGGCCTTATGTTCGCCTTAATGTACATCAGTTCACTAGTGTTCTTGCACCTGGGAAAAGGTTTCACAAATCTGCAATAAAAAAAGATTTTTTTTTATATATCATGAACACATAAATTCTAATGCAAATCTCAGAAATATATTCATTTCTGAGCAAGTGTTATTCATTTTGTAACAACCTTTTTTTTCTTCTAAAAGAAAAAGTATGGAAAATGTGGTTAGAAATGTTAGTTTGAAACTAGTTTAGAGTGTAACTATGGAGACTGACTTGCAGTTTTGTCTGCTTCCAGGTGCTGCTTCTTCCGAAGGCGTAAGAAAAAGCGTGTAAGGCGGACTTGAGCATCAATATGACATTTCATCAGCACGTCTCGCCCCCCAGCGCCATCTATACTTATTTAAAGTTTCTGTGCACATGTCTTTCTTTCTGATAAGAAAAATACTATATGCTTTTTAGGCTTTAAGTGCTTTTAAAGCCATTCTATGTTGAAAAAACTTTTTTAAAAATACAAAGTGAAAATCATGACAAAATGATGTGGAACAGGGATCATGTGTTTAAAAAAGTGAATTATTGAATAAAAAGTGATAACACAGACTTCTTAGTGAGAAAAAAAAAAAGAAAAAAAAAAGTTCAAGTATTGTGAAAATGTGTTTGTAGTGAAATTTTAACTTGTTTCATTTTATATTGTGCTGGAAAAAAATAAATATGTGAACTTCTTTGTAAAAGAAGTATGTCCTTGATTGGACAGGTTTTAATCAGTTTTTGCAGCATGTTAAACTGAGGTTATTATGATATTTCTTCTGTTACTTCTTAAGATGTTGCTGCTTCCGACGTACAGTGAAGCGGACACGTCACAAAGAGAAGCGCAGGAAATGACGGCTAGGGTTTGGCCACGACTTGGATACAGCCCCTCTACATTCATCACCAGATGAGGATTCCTCACCACCAGTGTTCGGGACGCGTCTTGCTAATTTAGGATTTGCTAACCAGTCTTTTTTATGACAACAATATTGTCATAGATTATTCTACAAGAAGGAAAAAAATAAAGAAATTTTGCTTATTTTTAAAGCTTCTGGAAAACATAGATATAAAATGATAATAATACATACCCTTGGTTCAGTTGGCATGTTCTAAATAAAAAATAGTCACAAATAAAAAGGAAAATTATGCTAAGGCATTCATTAATTTTTCTACAAAATAATATGGATTGAACAATAGTAAAATCTTGTTGGAAAATCTGTGATTTATAGTGATTGTTACAGATGGACCCAAACCTTATGTATTTGAATTTATCAAATTTGTTAATATAGAATAGTACTGAATTTACACCTTGCATGATAGATGTGCTTTTTTGACTTCAGCTGGTATTGAAACTGGTTTAGTTTGAAAATTGATAGTCATTTTGAACATTTTACTGTAAAGTAGTGTTAAATTTTCATTATGTTTTTACTATTGAAGTGCTTTCTCAAACAACTATTGAAAATTTATTTTTGTTCCAGTTATTTAAGTTGTTTATATTAGTTTAGTTTTAGGCAATGACTTGGATTTTTATACATTTTGTGATAGAGAAAAAAAATGTGTCAATACTGTTTGAAAGTGAGAGAAATTAAATTTGAGTGCTGAGAAAAGGAAGGGAAAAAATTATAATTCACTAATTGTCAAGAAAAATGAAGACATTTTTACCAAGTTTCTTGTATATCACTGTATAGTTTTCAGTTTTCTCCATTGTAACAATTATAGATAAAAGTTTGTTTATTTTGATTCATAATATAAATATCAGATTTTTAGTTTATTACGGAAGGATAAAACATTTATTTTTAAGTTTTGTGTGTGTTTTTCTCTCTTTTTTTGTGCCATACTCTGCAGAAATATATTATGGAAATATGTTCAAAGTGCTACTTTCAAAAAGGAAAGGGTGTGAGTTGGATGCTGTAACATAAGTTTAGAAGAACTAATTACAAAAAAATATATATTACAACAAATATGTAACATTAGTTAAGAGAAACTATTGAAATTTCAAAAAAATAACAGCAATTGTTTCTGCATATATTGGACAGTTAGTTGAAAAGTCGTACTCCAGTAATTTTGAATTAAGATACAATTTCTTAGACTGAATGCTTGTATTTTTAAAGCATCAAGTAATCTGCAGTATTTATTTGATTTATCTATTATCAAAATATGGAACCCCTTGTAGGCCTGGATTATCCAAAATACTTAACAAATTGGGACTTAACAAGCATAATGTGGAAAGTATGTATTCAAATTGTGGCCAAACGTGGGACAACTGATTTTGTAGAGTAATAAAACATTGTCACATTCTCATATTTACACTTATCATATGCTTTAATCATTTCATTATGTATTGATGAACTGTTAATAATAGCAATATGAGTCACTGTCAATATTGAAAACTAAAATGGACATAACGAAAATATTTGCAGGAAAAAATAAAAATTTTGATGCTAGATAGGTAGTGGTTTTAATGTACTAACTGGATTTATATATAGATACATACATCAGAACACTAAATTCTTGATTTTCCACCACATGGAGGAAAATATTTTGTCCTCTGAATTGTTGTTTTTGTGTAGTTCTAGGAACTAATATAGGTTTGAATGAATTTTTCTAGATTTATTTCAGTAAGTTGTTGATGAATCCGAGTCAGTCAGTTGTTTGTATATCGATCTTCATTATTCTATGTATGTTTGTCAGAAATCATTATTATATAGATTCTGTAGATTTACTGAAATAAATATAGAAAATATGTCGGCTCTAATAAATGACACTACCTACAGCCTTTGATGTTCTAATGATGATGTTGTTTTTGCCCCATGCATTGTTGATATGATTACGATACTTGATGATTTAAAAGAAGACAAATTTTGATATCATAAAACAGTGTATTATATTCCATATTTATGTTGTACTTTTCTAATTGGATGAGTGTAGAGCAATGTTAGAAAATACAATAGGTTAAAAATGAATATTTTTAAAAGCTTGTTCAATATTTTACTATGTAAAACAGAATTTCCTATCAGAAATAGTTTATAACAGTTGAGGGTGTTGTTTACTTTTCTCAAGACTTGTAAAACTTGTTATGAAAGCATGGCAAAATTTAATAATCAAAATTCATTTTGTACAGTAAGTAGAAAATTTAGGACAATTTCTTACACTTTACAAAATAAAAGTAAGGTAGGGTTTGTTTATTTTTAGATTTCATATTTAGACAATCTTATCAAGTAAAATGCTTCAATCACCAATTTCACATTTCTTGACATTAAGGGAGGTAATAAGATGGTTACAATGACAAGATTACTTCTTGTCTAGGTAGTTCTACACTATAGTACAAACATTTAGAACAAATTTTGTGTAATTTAAAATTAAGTAGAGTTGTAAACATTATATGTATAATGCACAGTCTTGATGTTCCCCACTTCTATTATCATGTACTATATATGATATGTAAACAATATGTGTTGATTGATCACAGGGTTTGTTAGAATTAAGAAAAAAATAATTATTATATACAGTATACTTTTCCTAATCGAGCTACTTCAAAAAGTTTCAAATTATGCCAATTTTAAAGAACCAAATTGTGAATTAAAGGGCAAAAATTGGTCCACCACTCTCACGACCATTTCATTATTGAGACCTTTAACTATTAAATTATATAGACTGGAATAATATGGACAAGATTATTATTAGTTTTGTTTTTACTGTAATGTCAGGTCGGGATGTATTTACACAAACAATAAATCATCTAAATACTGTTTGTATACAAAATTTTGATATATTAGGGAGAGTGTCAACAGTCTACAATCAGTTGCGTCACTGTGACACTGACCTGTATATACCTGCCCATTTATATACACAATGTTACAGTGGTAGGCAAATAATGTTCATCTATGTACTGTTGTAATTGACAATGAAAAAAAACAAAAAACAAACAATGTGTGTAATCTTTAGTGTTATGTAGAGAGAGATAAATGATTGGGATCTAATGAGTGACCTCTCAGGGATGATATTGTACGTAACACACAGTAATTTACCCATGACCGAACCTGTGATCTGAATGTACAACTTTAATAATATATAAACCTTACAGTATCCATACAGTCTTACATTTTTCAGTTTTTTCTGAGATGGTTAACTTGCATGTGTCACATGACTATAGTTTTCTTAGGTAGAAAAGAAAATGATTAAAAATTCAGTATGAAATGTAAGTAAAAAAGGAATCACAGTAATGCTAAAAGTGTTTGTCCAAATTTGGTATAATCTATATAGAAGGCAAATATCCCATGTAAGGATTGGGTTTATTTTACCAATATTTGCATAAAATCTGTTAAAGAAAAGGACAGATATTCCATTGGCATTTTACTTTCTTTTTTCAAAGTGATGTACATTTCTTTCGAGTTTGTTTGCAAAAAAAAATCACAAACCTTTATAATCATTTTTATATGTATTTTACTTAATTTACTTGAAAATTTATTTGCTTCACAGAAAGCTATGGAAACAAATAAATAAGAATAAATATTGAAAAAAAATGTTTTATTTATTGTATTTTCTTTCTATGTGTTTATATTATATATTATATTATGAAAATATTTAGGAACAGTGTTTCCTAAGTGTGTGTAAATGTGCAAAATTAATAATATTTTTAATGTTTGGGCTTGTATTTTGAAATAAAAACAACATTAAATATTGTTAAAATGGGAGAGGAGGTTTAAAAATAATGAGAAGTGATTGGGTCATAAAACTTTATACTTGATTCATGTGATTGTTTGAGTGATGCATTTTGTTTTATGTTTGGTTTTTTTCTTCTCTTCTACTAAGTTTTCTTTTTTTAACACATCAAGATAGAGTGAAAATAGTAAATTGGTTATATTTGATATGTTAATATTTGTATATAAATGTTTCATTTATATTCATAAATGTATATACAGTGTAATATGTCTTTGTTTTAACATTTAAAAAAATGCTTTGAATGAATGAAACTTCTCACCAATAAACATTTTAAAAGTAAAATCTTGTTGTTGTTTTTGAGTAATAACATGGCAAATTGAGTAAGTTGGTCCTTGCATAGGCACCGACGATAATTGTGTGGTGTACACCAAGGGCCACATCAACCACACAATGTGTTTCATCCATACAGCTAGAAACATTCTGCTTCACTCAAATGCAGTCTTATTATAGCATTTACCATGCAAAGGGACAATAATGTGTCTCTGCTACCACTTAAAAACAACAAGGGGTGCATGCTTTTTGTTACCACATGGAGACACCCAATAAAAATATCTTGCTTTTAGGTTAGGGGCCGTCTCAAAATATTGCTAAATCAACATAGGGATGGGTAAAAATAGGGATTTAAAACACAAGCACCCCACCAGTAAATAAACTTTCTATGGCCGTTAAAATTCAAACTTGTGGAAATGGTTGAAGCAGGTGATCTTTTATCTTTACAGTAAAATTTTGTTTCATGCTACACAATTTCAGTTAAATCAATGGGAAGGTATGGTAAGTAAGGAGCAGGTAACTATTTGCCTAATTGTATACAATTTAACAGCCAAACTCTGGAAAGAATCAGCTGTGGATAGCAACATCAATACAATTTGTACAAGTTAAGGACAACATGTAGTGTATTGAGACAAATTATACAATGAATTCTGTAATAAAGTGATCCAAGGACTATCAAGTGCTTATGAAATGGTTGTGTGAGCGCCAGTAACGCACAAACACATAATGCTGTTGAAAAGCAGAGATCTTAACCATTATTTCACAACACCTCCATCTATTCTGACAGTATTGTACAAGATTAAACCAATTTTCCACTTAATATAGACATATCTAATCAATACATCACTGCTATAATACAACCTTTACAATGACAACTCTATGTGTGAAAACAACAAAAAATCAGTTAATTATGTTATTTAAATTTTATTTCTTTTTCTTTAATTGTTTATACAATGTTGAACATATACATCATATATAATAATAATAAATAGCTTTAACATATTTTGCATGACTGACTGACAAAGTTGGCATTGCCCTGTTAAAAATACAATTTTACAATTTTTTTTCTATAATGTATGAAATGCAAAGAATGAAATGTAAGAAATCAGGGTATCTTAAGACATGATCATTCACAATAACGTATATATATACAAGTTATGATTTCAATAATTTTTCTAGCTAAACTTTTCACTTGCATACAGGTGAGTGTCCTCATATCATAATGATTCAAAGTAGATTTCTTGTACTTATGAAGTTTTTTTTGTCTAATTTCCCTGTTACATATTGTTTACTTTTTGTATAAAGCAGGATATCTGGTAGCCTTTTAAAACAAGTAACATGTAATATTCAAACCGTTTGATTGTAAAGAAAATGGATTTCCTACATATGTTACTTTATATGAGATTGTCTTGAAACACATGTTACTCAGTGTTATTATATCTCATTTTTTTTGTATTTTGAGTGTACCGATTCCAATACATTTAGTACTGAAAATTGAATAATATCAAAGAGAGTGAAATACATTACACTCTCCATTTTCTCTCACTATCTTAATCAGCAAACTGGACTCTGTCATTTCCAGCTATTTGTTTTTATTATCCTAAAATGAGATCTCACCTATCGAGAAATGTTTTTCAGTCGGACATTAACAGTGACACATGCAGATGTTAAAACCAATGACTGTCAATGGTTTGTAGACAAGGAAAGTATTAACTGGCCTTGACTTGGGTAAAACTTTTAAGATGTTGAACTATCTAAGTTACTTAAATAACAAGAAAAGCGTTTTATAAAGGTTATATGATAGAGAATGTGTAACGATTAAAAATTGCACATGTAATAATACATCAAACAGATTCACCATGAATATGTTTCCTTAGTCCTCTATGTAGAATTAGAATGTTTGCATGTATCACAACTTCTCCTCCAGGCTGAGTCATTAAAGAAATTTTGCATTTATTTCAACAACTTCCCCTCCAGAGTGTCACCGCCTCATAGCATCAGCTCTGTTCATAGCTACAGGTTGAACTGATGTTTGAACCTCTTCTATAAAACTGTAAATAACAATATATACTGTCAATGTTTACTTTAATAAATACCAACCGTTATAAAGTAAAAAGATGTTGCCTAGTCATGTTGTTGAAATTTGCCACATATGATTAAATCAAATTTAAGTGCAGTGAAGTGCACAAATAGTCCTATCTTTAATGATATTTAAGTTAATTAAATTCTTAACAAAACTACATTGTGTAAATAAAAGGAACTTCACTGAGGTCCAAAAGCTTAAAAACATAAAATCTTAATTTCTTACAAACTTAAAACGGAAAGATATGCAAAAGATAATTAAGAAACATACACCGATATAAATTGAAAGTTATATCTTTTCTATTCTTAGCCTTATTTGAGTGAATAGCATTGCAATGCATTTCAATTTTGGGTCATTTTGTACAATTAGAATAATCAGTCTGAAAAAACAGAGTGAGTAAATGATCTGAAATTTTGCACACAAGTTATTGGTCTAGACCTCTATAAAACAGAACATTAATCTTAAAAAATTATTTCCAGTTCTGTCATGTTAAACAAGAGCACCGCTAGGCGGAGCATTATATGCCCTAAAGTGATTTTTTTTTTTTAGTAAAGATGAAGCATTTGTAAGACATGGGAATTAAATAAAGAATTACTTCCTTCAAATAACAATCCTCGTATGAAGTTTGAATATTGTGGTCCAAATGGAACTTAAGTTATGCCCAGGAAACTGTTTTCAGTTTAAAGGTAATAGTGACCTTGACCTTTGACCTTGTGACCCCAAAATCAATAGGGGTCTTCTACCTAATATGGACAATCATCCTATCAAGTTTGAATATTGTGGGCCAAATGGAACTTAAGTTATGCTCCAGAAACTGTTTTCAGTTTTAAAGTAACAGTGACCATGACCTTTGACCTTTTGACCCCAAAATCAATAGGGGTTTTCAACCCAATATGGACAATGATACTATTAAGTTTGAACACTGTGGGCCAAATGAAACTTAAGTTATGTTACGAAAATTGATTTCAGTTTGAAGGTAATAGTGAGTATTAGTGACCTTGACCTTGTAACCCCAAAACCGATAGGGGTCTTCTACCCAATATGGACAATCATCCTATGAAGTTTGAATATTGTGGGCCAAATGGAACTTAAATTATGCTCAAGAAACAGTTTTCAATTACTAAGAAATAGTGACCTTTGACTTTGTAACCCCAAAATCAGTAGGGGTCTTCTACCCAATATGAACACTCATCCTATGAAGTTTGAACACTGTGGGCCAAATGGAACTTAAGTTATGCTCCGGAAACTATTTTCAGTTTTAAAGTAATAGTGACCTTGACCTTTGACCTTGTCACCTCAAAATCAATAGGGGTCTTCTACCTAATATAGACAATCATCCTATGTAGATTGAACACTGTGGGCCAAATGGAACTCAAGTTATGCTCCGGAAACTGTTTTCAGTTTTAAGGTAGTAGTGACCTTGACCTTGTGATCCCAAAATCAATAGGGGTCTTCTACCTAATATGGACAATCATCCTATAAATTTTAAAATTTTTTTGGGGGCCAAAGGGAAACTTAAGTTATGCTCCGGAAAAAAAAATTCAAAGGAAGGGGGCCAGGGGTATAACAAATATGCCCTTTTCGGGCCCTTTAAAAAAAAGTCAGTGGAGTCTTTAATGATGCAAAGCTTTAAATTTTGAAGGGAAATTCAAATTTGTCCCCTTGAATTTAAAGTTTGAAAGGGAAAGTCACCTAATTTTAAACATGGTGTTCTTTTAAAAAACATGAAATTCAAACAAAACCCAAAATGGGGAAAACAACAGTAAAATAATCAATTATTGCTAGTACAAGCTGACCTGTCTTTAAGTTGTCCAGTACCCAGGTATGGATAAGCTGCCTCTCTTAATTTACCCTTTGTTAACTGGTCCAGTATTGCATGTAATAATGGTTTATGTTGGGTGTACACATTCTCAACTCCCTAAAAAATAATTTGACTTGTTTAAAAACATTTCAGTTTGCATACAATACCTGATTTTGAGAAAAATCTGTTGAAAGGATAGCTATGGTCATCACAAATTCACAATATATAACATACTATAAATGTATAAAACTATTAATGCTATTTATTTTAAGGCGCACATACAAATATGCATAGTATACATTTGAAAATTCTTGATAAAAGTTGGTTATTATACATAAAATATAATATTGCATCAAGATTTGGATATTAACTTACTTTTTTTTATATAAAACATGAGCTGTCAGAACATCACTCAACAATTCTCAGTGCTTAAAAGTAAAAAAAGAGCCTGGATGATGTAGAATTTTCTAGGTCGAGTATGATTCAGGTGTCCATTAATGCATTATTTCAGGCACAAATTGGCACCCGAGTAAAACCAACAACTTCCTATAGCTAACTGGAGAGCTTCTTCACATGAAAGAATCTAAAGTGCAAGGTGGGATTTGAACCCATATTTATAAGGGGCAAGTGGTTTTAAGTCAACAACCTTTATCTTAGAGATGGACCACCCTAAAAAATCTAACCAAAAATAACTTATTTCATTATGTACCTTAAGACCTTTAAGAAAACGTTTGGTAAATGCCACTGGGTCTGTGCTGCCAAATAAATCACTCCCTCTTGATTTACGTCCACCATACTCTATTATAGCTGACACCAACTTTAAAATTAAACATATATATAAACATTCATCTTCTTCTTGACAAAAATTGTATCATTATACAACATACATTTATTAGTAAATGTACCAGTAACTTATTATTAGTTGGTATGTTACTAGTTTATGTTGCTATTGAAACAATCCTATTGAAATCAGCTCCTTAATAACACTACACTTTCAGGATCCAACTAGAGGTGACCTTATCATGACTTTTCAATACTTCAATCAGTTTCTATTTTTAATGTTGAGAAACCATGTTTTTAAGATATCAAATTTAAATACCAATAATTACAGAATCTGATATTGATCAGAGAATATATTTAAAATATCTACTAATGTGTTTTTGTAACACAAAATTTATAACTTTTCATAGATGATTTTCATGGATGATTATGTTTTTGTAAAATGATTGTCTATAATGAATGATGTGATTTGTTGACTAAAAATAACTGTATTTGAAAATCTAAATCATATGTACATGTAAACATAAGAAAATTTTTGTACTTTATTGTCAGAATGCAATAGAAATACATGAGTATCCAACATGTATGTAATGTTACATACATGAACATATTTAACAATGCAGAATGAGTTAGAAGTACAGTTATGCTAATTGAAATAATTTCCACGTTATCAAGCTAAGATGACAAAAAAACATACTCCACTTTGTTTATCAATTGCACCTTGTCTTCGTAATGTTTCCACGAGACCTGATACGTCGTTATTGCTGTGTGTCTCGTAACGTAGGGCATATAACATCACAAGTCGTAATTTATCTTTCTTTGATACACTGTTGTTATGTAACAATGTTTTTATTTTCTGAAAATATACATTGATAGGGAAATACTGAAAACTGTCTAAATGAATAAATCCTTGAAAATTACAACCATGAAAATGAAAACGACAACTCATTAACTTGGTACAATTGGCAACCAATTATAATCATTATCTGACTAAGTATTACAACAATATTTCATAAAAATACTGTTTAATTTTGAAAAAATAGAACAAAATGATATTCATTCACTATCCAAGAGTTACACAGTTGACAAATTATTTCACTGATCAGTATATCATTGCATATCAAATGTTAGATCTATCAATTTCTTCCATACAACCTAAATATCTTTATTACTCAATAAGGAAATCTCAAGTCCATATTCTCATCTCACACAAATCCTAATTTTTGTAAGGCGATTGAATTGGTATTGAAAACTATGTATATAACATTTAATATGCTTGTGTTAAATCTTAAATAAAAATATCAAATTAAAATTGAATTTCCTCAGCTTTTATCAGAAAATAAAATAACCAATAATTTAGAGGTACATGTATAATACCTGTCTTTTATTAGAAAATAAAACAAAATAATAATTTAGAGGTATAATACCTGTAGTGAAGCAGTATGATCTCCCTTACAGACCAGCTCTTGTTCTGTCTCTGAAACTTCGAGCAAACTATTTGTGCCGACCAGTCGGGACAACTCACCTACCAGTGTCACATGTTTAGATACAGTTCCTGACATCTTTTTAAATTGTGGATAATTTTCAATGAAAGCCTGAAATGAGATTTTAAAATATATTTCTTATGATTAGATTTATTGCCAGTTTATCCCTTTGTCCAACTTCACTTTGTCTCCTCTGAGTTAGCACAGCATTGTTAAATATTACAGAGGGCAGTGAGATTACAAGAATATTTATTTTTGAAGATAGACATTAAGGCGAATAAAGCATTGCTACAGAGTTTCCATGGTGTTCTATTGCATTCTCTTGAAACTCACAAAACGCATCATCTGCATGCTCAGCCCTTTCAATGGTGATCAGATTAAGTCCACACTGTTACTTTCAACAAAATATCAGCATGGTTGAGACATGGTAAAATCTCAGGCAACGATGTGTAACCTACATGCAAGAGGCACAAAACAACCACAGCATTCCCACTGCAAGCTCTATGCTTTTAAGAAGAGGTCCTGTGATATTTTATAATATCTAACTGTGCTGTAGAGGCATCCTTATAGCAATTTGGCATTGCTTTTGAAAATATCAATTTGATTATTACACTATTGAATATGTTGTATATTTCCCTTTCATGTCCATACTAATATTAAATCATACCACTAACAAGACATAATAAGACTAGTAACTCAACAAAAACTTAAGATAAAAGTTGAAACTTCCTGTCAACAAGTCTAAGGGGTCTAGCTGGAACTTGTGTTCAGTATATAACAATTTCTCGACTACATACCTTCATATCGGCAATAGATTCAACTTTAGCTTGACTTTGAGATTTTTTCTGGAATTCATCCATCAACTCTTTTATGTTGTTACCAATCTCACCAAAGTTCATATACATATTCTGTAAGATAAACAATAGCTGAAAACATGATTCATGTAACACTTATATTATTCACTTGTATTCTTGTAAACAATGCCATTTTATATAACATATCAAACTTTATTACTATATTTTAAATACTGTCAAACTTCAAATAATATCTTTAGTATTTTGAATTAATTGAATTTTTAAAATAAATTTGTAAAATTTGTATGCATTGAATAAATTTGAGCTTTATATCATAACAATACAAAATAGCAAGTATTAATTACGGCAAAGCACTGTTTCAAACAACGTCAGATATTCTGTGTTTGCTACATCATGAAATATGAACATTCAGGGCTATTACTTTAGCCTCTTCCAAACTTAGCTTATAAGACTATATTGGATTGTCCTGTCCATTTTTAAAACATTATAAAACTAATTTTCCTTGGTTTTCTGTAAATCAAATTTTGTATTAAAATACTAAAATTAAGATGCCAACATTATAGGGCCTGGACAGAGTGAATGTAGGTACAGGCTGGTCTGGCAGTGTACTGGTGTCACAGACATTCTATTATAACAGACTTGTGCTGATAGAAGTCTGTAGTGTTATACTGCTGATATCCATTCACATTTCTATGTCAACTTACAACAAAATAAATACTGTACTTATCTTTGATTCATATATACAAAAACCAACAGCATCTTTTACATGGTAAATTTCATTATAGCATTTTAAAACACTAGAACATAATAAAATTTGTATTTTGTTTCTCCTGGTAGATGCACTTACATTAGCATAGAATTCATCATGTTCAGCTGACAGTACAACTTCTTGTAGATCTTTAGAGATGCCATGTACTTTAGACAGATTAACACGGTTATTGTTGATAGTGAGAAGCTCATGTACCATAGCCTGATATGTCCACTGTAAAAGAAAATATAATGTTACCTTAACAGAACTAACTTGAAAGGAAACATAATGAGCTCAGTAGGGAAAGTAGATTTCAGATTTTTATAAATTCTGGAAAAGGGAGATCACTTCATAGTAATATGAAACAAAAACAAATTGTGGAAAGTTCCCAAACTTTATTTATTAATTCTGCCCATGAGACATGCTTTTGTGGGGTGCTGGGATTTCCTGAGACAATATGGTTAGACACACTTTCAAAGGCCTGTTTGGAGTGCACTGTGACAATATGGTATGGTAATATGTCTTATGCCTATCATCCTTAACAATTGTGGATCCATGTAGAGAAGTTTGTAGTTATTTGTGGAAATACAGGATATTACTAGTGGAGAAACAAGGAAAACACGTTAAGTAACTGCCTACTGTTAAATGGCTTAAGACAAATGTACTGTGATTCTCACATATAGCAAACTCAAACACTCTCATTAGGTCCCACTTCTCCTTTATCTTGTACATGTATTAAAATCTTTGTTTATAGCATACTCACTTAAAGCATAAATATGGCTATAAGAAATCCCACAATAAAGTCCCAAACAACCATTTACCATTGCAGTTAGGATCTTTAGAGAAAACTGTAAAAATTTATTCCATTACTGCTGAGACAGGTTTTTACACCTTGACATATAGACATACACTGATACCTTTCTATCTACCCAATCATTGTGCCATGTAAGTTTGTCCTCTTTAACATTTACATGTATAAATTGTTTAAAAAAAACTTCTTATTTGGGTTATACCTGGTTTAACATTGGTGTAACAGCATCGTCTCTTCTATCCAGTATCAATAAAACAGGAGGGACGTCTGTCCGTCTGAACTCAAACAATCCTGCGTCTTTTGTTATAGTATTCTGTAATCAAATAAAAGTTTGTTCACAAATTATATACATGTAAATAAGTAAATTATGTACAGGAATATAATTAAATCGGTATTGGATGTTTGTATGTTTTAGAGTAGAACAGAAATACATTTCATAGAGATGTGCATTTTACACTCTTTTCATGGATTTTATTCATTTTTTACATATTTTCAATGCACTCTTTTTTATGACATCACAAAGTTCATATAATAACTCTGTAATAATACTTTGAAAGTTGAACATTAATATGCTACTATTAGAAGAGGGTGCTTAATAAAAATATTAGTTTTTCCAAACAAATGGTTTGTTTTTTTGGCAACTGTCAAACTGCTGTTGAAAAAAAGATATTGCTAATGCTTATCTAATCTTGATGTCACTATGACAATCTATTAAGTACTATTCCTGAATGTAGTTACTGATTAACAGGCTTTGGCATGTTGTTATAAACTTGACAAAAAACAACACAAGGAACATCGCAATGCGATGCAACCAGGTTTTCAGCAAAATATTTCACAGAAGCTTTGTCATGAAGGGGCATTTGTTTTTTTATTGAATTTTTAGGAGGAATTATGGCTTTTTTAATATTCCTCAAACAAAAATGTTTGAGAAATTTTATTTTGTCTATTCGCCTTTTTTCCCCAAATGTTTTAGAAAGGTAAACAGTACTTTATTTTTGCTTAATTTTTGAAGTTGCGCACTGTTGAAATTGTTCACTATTTATTCTGTATAAGGAAAAAATATACAAAGGGCCATAATTCGGTCAAATAATATCCAATCACAAAACCCCGGCAATATGTGCCAGGCACTTGATAACAAAGCTTCTAAGAAAGTTTGGTCAAAATCCGTTGAGAAATGTAGGAGGAGTTGCGCACAGAAGATATTGTTCACTATATATTATGTATAAGGAAAAAATATACAAAGGGCCATAATTCAGTCAAATATTATCCAATCACAAAACCCCAACAATATGTGCCAGGCACTTGATAACAAAGCTTCTAAGAAAGTTTGGTCAAAATCCGTTGAGAAATGTAGGAGGAGTTGCGCACAGAAGAAAGTGTTCACTATATATTCTATATCAGGAAAAAAAACAAAGGGCCATAATTAGGTCAAATATATACCAATTGCAAAACCCTGGCAATATGTGTCAGGGCACTTGATGACAAAGCTTCTGAGAAAGTTTGGTCAAAATCCGTTGAGAAATGTAGGAGGAGTTGCGCACAGAAGAAATTGTTCACTATATATTCTGTATAAGGAAAAAAAACAAAGGGCCATAATTAGGTCAAATATATACCAATTGCAAAACCCTGGCAATATGTGTCAGGGCACTTGATGACAAAGCTTCTGTGAAGGTTTGGTCAAAATCCGTTGAGAAATGTAGGAGGAGTTGCGCACAAAAGAAATTGTTCACTATATATTTTATATAAGGAAAAAAAACAAAGGGCCATAATTAGGTCAAATATTATCTAATCGCAAAACCCCGACAATATGCGCCAGGGCACTTGATGACAAAGCTTCTGTGAAAGTTTGGTCAAAATCCGTTGAGAAATGTAGGAGGAGTTGCGCACAGAAGAAATTGTTTACGCCCGCCCGCCCGTCCGCCCATCCGCCCGCCGACATACCTCAATCTAATAACCAGTTTTTTCCTTCGGAAAACCTGGTTAACAAGAATACTGTATGCGTTAAGTATCAAACACTAATTCTTACAAAAATTCAAAAGGGGAATAATCCCCCCAAAAATAGCTGTCTGAATTATACCCTTTGTCATGATAAGCAAATTCAAATTCAAAGTTTCATGTTGATAACTTTTAAAATATTTGAAAAATAGACTACTTTAAAAAAAAATTATAGTTATATACCTTGGCATGTTCAGCTAGTTTGTGTGCCATCTCTGATGAGTTCTGGTAGCGTATCACTGGACATTTTTTCAGGGATAGAAGTACAGAGGTGAGGCCCTGTGTTGTTCTCTTCAAGGCTGCCGGTGACCAGTCTATACCTTTATAACATCCTTGTACATTCAATGTAAACAGGTGTGGGTTGACAGCAATGTAATCACCAAAGAACTCCTGAATATGAAAATAATTACTTATGATGTGCTCAATATTTTGTATTTTCTTTTAGGTTTAAAATAAAAAAAATTCTGGGAAGGGAGAGAACTCCTGAGAGCATTACTGACAATCTTGGCAACATTCCAACTATGAGTCCATCATAGAGGATATAGACCTTTCCTTTATGTACAAGCAAACTTAACCACTTGACAATTTTAAAATTGTGTATCAAGTGATTGATAATTATAAGATCAAAAAGGTGATATCAACTGTTACAAGATTTATGAAAAATATGTATGATCATAATAATGTACATGTAGAATCATAGAAACCTGAGCCGAAAGTAGTATATCATGGTCTTGGTACTAAATGGATAAGAAGATTAAATTACGTATGCAGTGGCGGATTCAGTCCCGGGCTTCAGGGCTGCAGCCCCCCCCAGCTCTGCCCAAAGATACGTTTAACAGCTGGGCTGGAATATATTTTTGTCAGTTTCATACTTAATTGGCTGACTTAATTGGCTGTGCAATCAAAACGTTTATTGCTGTCATCCAGTTGTTAATCTCCTGCCTGGGGGCTTGGCAGAGATCTTTATCTATCAACATGCTTGACTGACTTCAATGTTTAAACTGCATAATTGATTGGTTTATTACTTTCCAAAGGACTAATGAAATTAATAGTCACAAATAGTGGCAAATAGATGTTTTACATTATGTCATAGTACACCATATTTAACTATCTTTGTTTTTCCATTTTTTTTGGGAAAGCCCTATAATTAAGAAATTGAAAATTATGATTTGAAAATTAACAAGAGCACCGCTAGGCGGAGCATTATATGCCCGAAAGTGTTTTTTTTTAGTAAAGATGAAGCATTTGTAAGACATGGGACTAAAATAAAGTATTACCGCCTTCAAATAACAATCCTCCTTTGAAGTTTCAATATTGTGGTCCAAATGGAACTTTAAGTTATGTCCCAGAAACTGTTTTCAATTCTAAGGTAAAAGTGACCTTGACCTTTGACCTTGTGACCCCAAAATCATTAGGGGTCTTCTACCCAATATGGACAATCATACTATGAAGTTTAAACACAGTAGGCCAAATGATACTTAAGTTATATTCTGAAAACTGTTTTCAGTTTTAAGGTAATAGTGACCTTGACCTTGTGACCCCAAAATCAATAGGGGTCTTCTACCCAATATGGACAATCATCCTATGAAGTTTGAATATTGTGGGCTAAATGGAACTAAAGTTATGCTCAAGAAACTGTTTTCAATTTCTAAGTAATAGTGACCTTGACCTTTGACCTTGTGACCCCAAAATCAATAGGGGTCTTCTACCCAATATGGACAATCATCCTATGAAGTTTGAACACTGTGGGCCAAATAGAACTTAAGTTATGCTCCGGAAACTGTTTTCAGTTCTAAGGTAATAGTGACCTTGACCTTTGACCTTGTGACCCCAAAATCAATAGGGGTCTTCCACCCAATATCGTCAATCATCCTATGAAGTTTGAACACTGTGTGCCACATGGAACTTAAGTTATGCTCCGGAAACTGTTTTTAGTTTTAAGGTCATAGTGACCTTGACCTTTTACCTGTGACCCCAAAATCAATAGGGGTCTTCTACCAAATATGGACAATCATCCTATGAAGTTTGAACACTGTAGGACAAATGGAACATAAATTATGCTCCGGAAACTGTTTTCAGTTTTAAGGTCATAGTGACCTTGATCTTTGACCTTGTGATCCCAAAATCAATAGGGGTCTTTTACCCAATATGGACAATAATCCTATGTAGTTTGGATATTGTCGGCCAAATGGAACTTAAGTTATGCTTCGGAAACTGTTTTCAGTTTTAAGGTAAAAGTGACCTTGATTTTTGACCTTTTGATCCCAAAATCAATAGGGGTCTTCTACCCAATATGGACAATCATCCTATGAAGTTTGAATATTGTGGGCCAAATGGAACTTAAGTTATGCTCCGGAGACCAAATTGCTAACGTTTTCAGTTTTAAGGTCATAGTGACCTTGACCTTTGACCTTATGACCCCAAAATCAATAGGGGTCTTCTACCCAATATGGACAATCATCCTATGAAGTTTGAATATTGTGGGCCAAATGGAACTTAAGTTATGCTCCGGAAACCAAATTGCTAACGGACGGACGGACGGACAGACGGACGGACGCCAGGGGGTATAACATAATATGTCCGAAATTCTTTTTTAAGATTTTTATTAAGATGAAAAGACTGGTCATTTGCTTTTAATTACTTTTTATGGCAGTTATATATTTTAAATAAAATTTAAATTAGTACTGACCTCTTTAGTCATAATCTAAAATGGATTCATTGATGGAAAGAATTCTTATTGAATATAAATGTTTGTAATTATTTTTTTTGTACAATAGAAAGGCAGTATTTCAATAACAATTTATTTAGGAAAATCGTCTTTTATTCAGATCAGTAAATTGATCAAGTGTTTGAAAATTATTTTTATCAACGGTCGCACATATATTGGTAAGTGTGCTGTTATTTTGTAAATGCTTACTACTAAACACCAGGGAATGCTATTTGAAAGACGCTGCAAACACTAACCTATACAAAATACCATGTGATGTTAAACCATCCAAAAGGTACAATAAACAGCACTAGAAAGTCAAGGAAATAACACCATTTTCAACCTCATATTTCAAAATTTTTTCAGCCTATGGGAGGGGACACCCCTCCCAGACCCACCCCAATTATAAATATTTTTCTTAATTTCATATCATCTAGATATTTACAAAAACATTAGTATACACATATATAAGCAAAGTACATTGCCATAAGATGAGCTATAAAACACATCAAGTACATTTTTTGTCACATGAATAAGATGCTGGCACAATTTTCGCCTGTTTCATTATTTTTGTTAAAATCTTCCACCCATATGTCAGCCCCCCAGGAAACCATGTTCTGTATCCGCCCCTGGTATGTCTAAACATATAAAAACCATAAAGACAATAGTTTGAAAGATGAAGAGCTACATGTACCATAAAATAATTTTCTCATAGAAATTTAGATGACATTCTACATATATTTATGTAGTCCTGTATATTATATATACATATACAACAACTACATTTGGTATTATTTTGCAGCTCATTATGTTTTCTAGGACATTTAATTTCATTAATATTAAGAGTTAAGTTATTTGTCATGCTGCTTTAATGTTCTATAACAAGTTATTTAAAACATCTTTCACAGCCATTGTAAATCTGCAGTTTATGTTTCAATTAAATTTTTGGTCTGGTTTTAAGACATATTGACACTGTAAAAGTCACTATGTGACTTGACAGCTCTACTGGAGGAAGAAAACCTTAAGCCCGGTTAAGGGTCCTTCAGGAACAAGCTGGTACCTGGTATGAATCATCAACCTTATGTTAACTTGTTGGTCAGCTCCCTCACATAACAATATCCAATGTTCCTGCTGGAATGTGAATTCTGGCAGTGAGGCACATGTGACCATAAGTCTATAACCACACTGCTACAAAGGTCTAACATTTAGCTTTCAATGCAACAAACAAGAATGAATGTCATACTGTGATGTTAACATAATTTATGACTTACCTGAACTTCCCTTACTACCTCTTGATCATCTGCTTCTGCCAGAGTTTTTACATCTTGTTTACTTATAACATTACTGAAATCTGAAGGTGAAGTTTTAGTTAGATGAGGCATATATTGAGGAAAGCAGAAAATGTTAATAAACTCGGCTAATTAAACCTGCACGTTTAAACTGATTTTAAAATGAAAGTGTCTTAATGAAAATAAATTAAGGAGCTTTATTATGTGAGATGAAGTAACTTTCTAACATATCATGATAGATCAAGCAGATTCTGACAATGTGGAAGAACTTGTAATTCCTTAGCACATCAAATTTTCTATGTTTGACATCTGGATAATCAATACACTACTTTACTATCTTGACTTTAGTGACACCATTCACTGACTATTTTTGTTTTGATAAAAGCTTTGAATTCAATAATATGAAAAATATTTACATATATAATACAATCCATATTTTGACATTCTCAATTCTTGAGCTAACATGTCAACATTTTCTTTGGTTGGTCGTAGGAAACAAATACATTTCAAATGTTTCATTGTTTCCCGCCCTCCAGAATCTATACGTTCAAATAAATACACTTCCTTCTGTAGAATCTCTGACTGAGCATACACCATACTGACAATACTAGTCTGAAAATAAAATCAAATCAAATATAACATGTATATATCTCTAATGACACTATTAAAGAGTATACAACTATATATCTGCTGCAAAAAACATTGTTTTAATTTTGAACAAGAGCTGTCATGCAAGTGACGAATGCCCCCGAAAGGTTTCTTTCAAGCATGCAGGTATTATGAAAAGAAAAGAGAATGAAAGTAACTCATTGCTTAATATTGTTCTTGTGAAATGAAGTGCTATTTTTAGCAAACCTAACACCTTGGGACAAGGGTCTTGGATGCGACACAACATCTTGATGTGGTAGACATTTATGCCAATGTTTTTTTTGAAATCCTTCAATGCATGATCAATGAATGTCACAGTTTGGAAACTAATGTGTACCTTCAAACTCTTCTTATGAGCCTAAGTACCTTCAAACTATTTGATTGACCTAGACCTTGGAGGTAGGAACATGGGTCTTACACACAACACGTCATCTTGAAGTGGTAGACATTTGTGCAAAGTTATTTTAAAATCCTTCGATGCTTGACAAAGTTATAGTCCTGACACAAATGTGTACCTATCTCTAGCTGTGATAGTGTGAACCTTCAAAATATAAGTGTGACCTTGACCTTTGTAAAGGGATGTGGTTCTTGAACGAGAAACAACATTGTCATGTGATAGTCATTTGTGCATAGTTATTTCAAAATCCCTCAATACAGGACAAAGTTACAGTCTGGACATGATTGTTGTGTAAGTGGGGACGGACAGATGGACATGAGCCTTAGCCACAACACATCGTCTTGATGTGGTTTAAATTTGTGCCAAGTTATTTTAAAATCATTCCATGCATCACAAAAATACAGTCCGGACATGAATGCGTCTCTTCAAACTCTTCTAAAGAGAATGAGTACCTTCAAACTATAAGTGTGATCTTGACATTGAAGGTAGGGACAGGGGTCTTGAACGCAACATGTTGTCTTAATGTGGTTGACATTTATGCATAGTTATTTTAAAATTCTTCAATGCATGACAAAGTTACAGTCCGGACACGAAAGTGTGTATCTACTCTAATAGTGATAAAGTGAACTTCAAAATGGTAGTGTGACCTTGACCTTTGAGGTAAGGATGTGATACTTGGACGCGACACATCGTCTTGATGTGGTAGACATTTATGCGAAGTTATTCTAAAATCCTTTGATGCAAGACAAAGTTACAGTCCGGACACAAATGCGTATACCTATAAACTCTTAATGTGATAAAGTGAAACTTCAAAATGATAATGTGACCTTGACCTTTGAGGTAGGGACGTAATTCTTGAACGCGACAAATCGTCTTGATGTGGTAGACATATTTGCTAAGTTATTCTAAAATCCTTTGATGCATGGCAAAGTAACAGACCGGACACAATTGTGTGTACCTATTAACTCTTAATTGTGATAATGTGAAACTTCAAAATGGTAGTGTTACCTTGACCTTTGAGGTAGGGACGTGGTCCTTGGACGCGACACATCATCTTGATGTGGTAGACATTTGTGCCAAGCTATTTCAAAATCCCTCAAATTCAATACATGACAAAGTTACAGTCCGGACACGAAATCAAGTGGGGACGCACAGACAGACAGATGAACGGTGTGATTTTAATATGCCTCCCTTCGGGGGCATAAAAAGAAAACTCCTTTAATACACTACTGTATACACTACTAAAACCTTTTTCTGAAGTAAACCATATAGGAAATTTTTAAAACTGCATTGACATTTTTGGGTACAAAGAGTGACGAATGAGACAACATTGTAAATTATAGTGGCCACTATCCCTGCTTCATGTCAACTGAAGATGAAGTTTTTAGCTCTGTTAAATTTTAGCTGAGATAAATTATTTCCTTGCAAAGAAGGCTGATTATGTTTGAACTTTTAGTTTGTATTCGGGGTTTTCTGTCTTTGATCGAAGTTGCTTCCTTTACCGTCTCTTTGTCCATAAGAAGAACTTTCATCCCTGGACCACTTTCCTCTATCATCTTACTAATATACTGCTTGATTGCCAAAATAACATTCATTTTTATGGATTGTGTACAGCTGTCAAAAATCAGGAAGTAAGTTTTACGGATGCTTCTGTTTTTATCCTTAGTTTGTAAACAGCAACTTCTCGAACCAAAGTAAATTATCGAAAAGAACCGATATACGAAAATAGCAAGTGGAAAAGCGGCGAATGCGGTCACATTAAAACATAAATATAACTTTTTGTATGAAGAAGAAGATAAGAAAATTGTTATTGTTGTCAAATATTGAGATATATGTTAGGTAAAAATAGAGGTGAGGGGGGGGGGTGGGGGGTGAAATCCCGGGATCCGGGACGCCCGGGATTCGGGATCGTACGTATTAGATATAGAGGGAGGGCCGGTCTAAAACGCAGACGCTTATGCAGACAATATAGAAAATATATAGTAAAACGCAGACAATATAGAATATATAGTAAAACGCAGACAATATAGATATAAGAGTGTTTTCACAAAATGCAGACGATATAGAAATAGAAGGTGTGAATTAGACTCTTAACAGCTTGTCACCACTTTTTTTTTCAGATTAACTTTATAAAATAAGAGATTTATAAGAATTATTAGTTGATACAAAAATAACATTTTAATTAGAGATTAGAAATCTTTTTATTTAAATGTTTTATTGGTATGATAATATCAACAATAAATATTTAAATAGTGATATAAGAAAGGTTTTTTTTATTCTATGTTAGATTTTAATTAAATTAATTTGAAATAAAATATTTAATACTAGCTTTATATAATTTGTAACATAAAAGAAATGTGGACAAGAAAGTAATAACAAAAGAACGGAATAAAACAGAACACATTTTTTATTTATTTTTTTTTTTTTTATAAAAGTTCAACATCATATACAAAATAATCATACTAGGCTAAAATATATACATATAAAACATATAAAACAAAGTAAGCATTTATAATTATTTTATTTAAATATAAAACAATGTTATAAACATTTTATACATATAAAGATCATTATAAACAGTAAGCAACATTATTATTATAGATGTTTAAGATTAATGTAACCTTTTAAATGAAATCAATATACATATGTACATAAATATAAGAAAAAAAAGTAATTTACAGCCCTATAAAATATTATCTACTTATATTTAACTATTATCAAATTAAGTATACAAATGAACTAAAATTTGATAAATATTTCATTATGCAAGTTATACTGTCTTGAAAGTTTAAAAAATAGTTTAAAGTTTATGTTCTTACTAAAATAATACTTGATCATAAGCAAATGTACATTTAGATTACAATACTGGCATATAGTATGTAATCTATATTTATACTGGTAAAAGATGTAACAATATATTTTAACATAAACCACAGTTGAACATTTCATCAACATTTGAAATATTAGGAGGGGCATTTACACAAGTTTTATGATACCAAATAGAACAGTTGTCACACTGAACCATATCACTTATACATTAAGGCATATTACAAATGCAATAATTCTGTATAGAAATTAACTTAAATTTTTTTTTTTCTTCTTGCACTGACAGTTTTAGACGTAATAGGAAATTCTACCATTTTTTCTTTTTCAAAACAGTCAAATAGATGGTTTCTCATTTTCTTAGCATCAAAAATAATATCAAAACATAATCTATTTCTTAAACAGTACATAGTAAGAAAAGCAAACTACTAAAAACTCAGTAGTTTGCTGGTAACCATTGAACAGGTTCTGTGCTCTTGGAAGTATTTCCGAGACCCACACTGTTGCACTAAAATAAATCCATGGTTATTAAAAACTATCAGAAATAAATATTTTACATATATCGTATCTAATTTATTGTCAATAGAACCTACATAACAGTATGATATGCTGGTGGTGTAGTGTCCGTTTGTCAGGAAATCATTTTGTTCAAATATCGAAATAAAATATGTTAAAATAACTGGAATAAATAAGAGGAACTGAGAGTCTACTGTTACTCAATTTTGGTACACAAAACAATTTATGTATATAGTTACCTTGGTGATGCAGTATGAATTCTTTCACATAGTAGTTCCATGTCGGCAGCAATCTGAGATGGAGTCCTATATCCAATGTCATTAGTACCCAGAATAACAACAACATTCTGAAGAAAAATATATTGTCTCTATTATATCTATATTGTCTGAATTTTACAAAATGAATTTAATCTTAAACAAATATGTTCTATGTTCTCTATTATATCTACAGTGTCTGCATTTTACTATATGTTTCATATTGTCTGCATTTACTATATATCTATATTGTCTGCGTTTTACTAAATGCTACATATTGTCTGCATTTATCAAAAGTTGTACTATATATCTATAGTGTCTGCATTTACTCTATATCTATATTGTCTGCGTTTTACTATATGTTTCATATTGTCTGCATTTACTCTATATCTATAGTGTCTGCGTTTTACTATATATCTATATTGTCTGCGTTTTACTATATGTTTCATATTGTCTGCATTTACTCTATATCTATAGTGTCTGCATTTTACTATATGTTTCATATTGTCTGCATTTATCAAAAGTTGTACTATATATCTATAGTGTATGCATTTTACAAAATGAATTTAATCTTAAACAAATATTTTCTCTATTATATCTATAGTGTCTGCATTTTACTATATATCTATATTGTCTGCGTTTTACTATATATCTATATTGTCTGCGTTTTACTATATGTTTCATATTGTCTGCATTTATCAAAAGTTGTACTATATATCTATAGTGTCTGCATTTTACTATATGCTACATATTGTCTGCATTTATCACAAGTTGTACTTTATATCTTTAGTGTCTGCATTTTACAAAATGAATTTAATCTTAAACAAATATTTTCTCCATTATATCTATAGTGTCTGCATTTTACAAATTAAACAAATATTTTCTCTATTATATCTATAGTGTCTGCATTTTACTATATGTTTCATATTGTCTGCATTTACTATATATCTATATTGTCTGCGTTTTACTATATGTTTCATAATGTCTGCATTTACTCTATATCTATAGTGTCTGCGTTTTACTATATGTTTCATATTATCTGCATTTATCAAAAGTTGTACTATATATCTATAGTGTCTGCATTTTACTATATGTTTCATATTGCCTGCATTTACTATATATCTATAGTGTCTGCATTTTACTATATGCTACATATTGTCTGCATTTATCAAAAGTTGTACTATATATCTATAGTGTATGCAATTTACAAAATGAATTTAATGTTAAACAAATATTTTCTCTATTATATCTATAGTGTCTGCGTTTTACTATATGTTTCATATTGTCTGCATTTACTCTATATCTATAGTGTCTGCGTTTTACTATATGTTTCATATTGTCTGCATTTATCAAAAGTTGTACTATATATCTATAGTGTCTGCATTTTACTATATGCTACATATTGTCTGCATTTATCACAAGTTGTACTTTATATCTTTAGTGTCTGCATTTTACAAAATGAATTTAATCTTAAACAAATATTTTCTCTATTATTTCTATATTGTCTGCATTTTACTATATGCTACATGTCTGCATTTATCACAATTTTCACTATATATCTATATTGTCTGCATTTTACAATTACTGTTTACAAAATGTATTAAAGATTTAATTGAATTTAGTGTTCAAAGACTTTTTTCATATGCTTCTGTAAATTATGATATATACTTAAAGTGGTTGGAAGTTTTCAATAATCATACTTTTTTAATATAATTGTATCAAATTATGTGTTTCTCTGCAGAAACAAAGAGACACACACATTTAAATTAAGTGGCAATATACTAATACACAGGATGTGGTCACACTTTCCTCATCAACAGGGGACAAACTGTGGGGGTAACTCTAATCCCCTTGGCTATAGGCAATTAATTATGCACGTGTGAAGTGACACTAATCTAATCAATTTCAAACAATCATCAACAACTATATGCAATCATGAAGCATGACATAAGTAAGTCATGGAAATAAATTATGCACTTACTGAAAAGAATGGTACCACATCATAGATGACAGCTTCATTCAGAATATCAGAACAGAACAGAACAGAAACTTTATTTCTTGGTTTAAGCATAAAAAGCTCATCGCCATATTAAATATACAAATACAACATATAATACATAAATGACACATGACATGAATATATATAATTACAAAATAATGGTTTATGTGATGTGAGAATGTTTAATTTGAGATACCAAATTACTTATATAATATCACGAACTTGGTATCCTGGGTATGAAAATACACTAAAACTGCCCTTGCACAAATAGTCTGATAAATACTTGGCTTGACAGTGACCTAACATCAAAGCCATAATGATAAACACAATTTAAACAAAAACACACAAATATTTAATACTATTTAAATATTCACTATTTTGTTCGCTATAAAAATATCAGTAATAATTTTATAATTTCCAAATGATAAATCCAGCAACAGAAATTATCCACAATATGTATCACTCTTTTATTATTAATACTATAAGATGTATGAGAAAGGGTTTTTTTTTTGTTTTTTTTTTAATGCGTTTATTTAAGGTCGCCGCCGGAAAGCCCATATGGGCGACCGTACACTCAAGTCGGGTCATCCTAGAGCGTCCCGCCGAGATTTTTCGTCGATTTTTTTTCCAGCTTTATTGGTGGAGGAAGACCCCAGGTGCCCCTCCGGGCATTATTTCAGGCACGAGCGGGCAACTGGGTAGAACCACCGACCTTCCGTAAGCCAGCTGGATGGCTTCCTCACATGAAAGATTTCGACCCGAGTGAGGATCGAACCCACAGTGGTGAGGGACCTGTGATCTCAAGTCAGCGACTTTAACCACTCGGCCACGGAGGCCCCTAAAAGGGGTGTGTGTGTGTATTTGCGTTTATTTATACTCGCCACCGGTTGCCCATATGGGCGAGTCCTCCAGAAGAGTATTAGTCATTTTATTTTTCGGAGGATAGTGCAATTACAGATACAGAAAGATGCCCCAATTCCAGAAGCTTCTCCTGGTTCTTTAGCGTGCCAAGTGTTTAAGCACATATACACGGGACCTCGATTTAAAGTCTCATCCGAAAGATTGATTAGTAATTTTAGTTGGCCAGCCCGGGAATCGAACCCACAATGTCGAGATTACAAGTCTCGCGCTCTAACCGATTGAGCTATGCGGGCTGGCCTAAAAGGGGTATTCAAACAATGTATTTTTATACTATCAAAATAGTAGCTCAATAATAATTATCATTAACTCATGTCTAGATAATGATATGATTGGATATTAGGATTAAAATTATACAATTATTTGTCCAAATTTAATAAGGACATTATATTATTAGACTAATTCTTTTGTTCATGATTTTTATTGTTATTCTTTTGAACTATAATATGGTCATTTATAAATGTTAAAAACATTTCTTGTTTTCTCTTCAAACATTCAAACAATTATTATCAATATCAAACAAACCATATCATTTGTATATGACAATACATCTATAGCAAACAAATTTTCTCTTTGATCTTTCATCCTTTAATTGGTTACAATTATTCAATTTACTATTATTTTTTTTGAATAATATAACAATAGCATCCAATAAAATATATTTTCAAGTGCAAATTATACATAAAAGGGGTAGATTATCAAAATACAATTAAAATTAAAAATAAAATGCCTGTATGCAATTCTTAATAATATATACCCCTTTGATCATTGTAAATTATTTAAAAACCTTCCATCCATAAATGCATTAAAAAAAAATAATTCTAATAAATATATGTACAGTAGATATTTAATAAATATACATATATTTTATTATCTAGGCCTATCATCCTCCTTTACCTTTAATTCCCATAACAACCATTTCTACTATATATCTATATTGTCTGCGTTTTACTATATATTCTATATTGTCTGCGTTTTACTGTATATTCTATATTGTCTGCATAAGCGTCTGCGTTTTAGCCTGTGCCATAGAGGGAAAACTAATAAACTATATAAAGAGTTGATTATTGTCGTAATGAAAGGCGATTAAACGTTAAGTTTTTATTTTTTATTGTATGTTATGAACGGTAAATTAATTTAACTTAGGATATAAATATATTTAGAGATATATTTATTAACAAACTTAAAATGCGGAAATTTTAGAAATAGATAGATATTAGGTAAAAAAAATGCTGATCAACATTCAACATTTTTATTTTAAAAATAAATAATAATGAAAGGCCCAAGCCATTATTCTGTGCGCTCTTTGAGTATGTTTAATAATAGCAAGTTTTGTTGCCTAACTTGCCCATTTGTGATTTATTTTTAAAGGAAAAACTTATATAACATTAAATTTTAACTCTATATATTTAATATTGTTTATAAGACTCTTATTATTGTTTACTGTGAGTGAAAGGATTATCTTTGAACTATAGAAATTATGCAAATAAATGGAGATTAAATTATTACAATTATTATTTTTGACAATAAATATACATGCAATTCATTTTTGATAATATACGTCTACGAACGGCAATATCAATATAAAATTCAATTCTAATGCTATATATAGTATTTTAAGTCACTTGAATAGTATTTTAAGTAGTCATATAAATTGTAAATTCTTCCAATCTCTACTTATTCTCATACTTTCATCAATAAAACTTTTAGATACCAATTAGTTTAAATATAAATGTAAAACTGTTAAAAATGAAAGTGATGATGTAAAAAATTATCAGTAATTTATATCAGTATATCAGTATTTATTAGCATTTAACCGAGTTGACCCGTGCTGAGTTAGTATAGTGCTGAAATGACTTGGCGGTCGAGTTATTTGTAGGGCCAAGTTAAACCAAACCTTTTGCAAGCATTTTTAGAATATGTTGTCAGAAAAATCCATGTTTAGAAATTCTAACCCTAACCAATAGCCCTCTAATCCTAAACCATAACACTAACTCTTACCACTAACCCTAACCTTAGTACCTCCTTAGTAGTCCTTTGTGCCCTTTTGGTAACCCTTTACAGACATGAAACATAATTTATATGTCTAAAATTACATGTTTAATCAAAATGTTGTTTTTTAAAGCTTTGTCATTTTCAAGGTCATTTTGGCCTCCTTGGCAGTCCTTTTTGGCTCCTTAGCAATTCTTAGCTGTGTTTAGAAGGACCCTAACCCCTAGCAGTACTGATTTTGTATATTAATAAAATCATAATGTTCAAAATGACCTTTTTTGCTAGCTTAAATGGCGGTTTTAGTTATCTTGTCATAAAGCATAAAGCTACAATGTATTTCATTCATTGTGTCTACTCCATAAATCCCATAAATATAAGAGCCTTACTGTCCAAGTAAAAATAAGTCTTTTTCTTTTCGGTAAAAATGAGTCTTTTCGTGTTTTATTTTTTATAGAGAAAAAAAATATCGCCGGTCAAGCTTCCAGCTGATCTGGAAGAAAAATAAACCATGGCTGACAAAATAGAAAATTGGACGTGTGAAGAACTTGGAAAACTTGGGATAGATGCATCTATAGAGATAGCAAGGTTATTTTTATCGTCACACTATGTCTTGAGTAGATTTTTTTATATTTTACTTGCAAGTCAAAAGTTATTTCAGTCATCAAACTTTCGGAAACTCTTATCATTGACAAGATTGTGCAATCTTATTTTTCGAAAAGGTTACGCAGTACCAAATCTACAGTACAAGTTACTGTAATATGAAATTAAGTGCTACAAATGACCTGGAAATCTGAAATGATTTAATAACAAGCATAAATTTTACAATATATGAAACAGATCTTTCCCTGTGCTTGTAAATTGAAAGAGAAAGTGACTAGCGAATGTCAGACGTTTCACTACCAAGACGTTTCACTATTGAGACGTTTCACTCCCAAGACGGTTCACACCTAGACGTTTCACTCCCATTTTGACAATTGTATGGACGTTTCACTCCCAATTTTTAGAGATATTTCCTAGGAAAGTTAACAAATTTTAATGTCATTAATATCAAACAGTGTAAAAAGGAAATTCAATTTAATGTTTTATTTTGTTGATTTCAATGGTATTGTTAATACAAATTATTAGAAGATTTCTCATTTAATTATGGGTTGAGTGATAAGATGTGTAAATGAAAGACACATTTCTGAAATATCACTTTGATTATAAGTGTAACAACATGAGAAAATTCTATTTATAGTAAATTAAAAAAAAATAGAATAATATAGAAAGAACAAAGACATATTATAAGTATCAGTTTAAATATTGAAATCACTGCCAGTAAAGTAATTAATATTATTCAAATAATAAAAATATCAATATATTAAATATATGTATTAAACAATGAAATGTGAAACATGTGTATAAAATAAACTATTTTTTAAAATTATTTTCTTCATCAATATTTTAAACAGTAGCCAATAAACAAAGTTAAGTAATTGTGGTGTTATCTCATCGCCTAATTAGTTGTATAAACACTGAGACAATCAGCTAACGGGTCTAACAGTTTGACACCACTATTAAATCAGTTGTATAAACACTGCACATAAGCATCAACAGTTTACTAATCAGTGGTTTATTGGACCATTACAACAGCCAATTTAAACACAGAAATTTCTCCATAAGTTTTGTTTATATAATAATGAATTTTAGTCCCCAAAAAAATGATTGTACATGACAAATATTGAAAAAGTCCCAATGCTCATAATTTAATTTAAAGATATTTCTGATTTCAATGGCCATTAAAATTTTTGACATGTATCGCAAAAGCACTATACCGCTAGCCTAAAGGGTATCAGGATATTTCACCTCTTAGACATTTCGGCTGATACATAAAAGTTGAAGCCATGGTTCTACTGGAATAACTTTGTTGGTCAAACTGATGGTCTGTCACCATTGTGTCTACTCCATAAGTTTTCTTCAGACTTGGTCTGTGACTTTAACCTTGAGCTGGCACAGTTGTAGCATGGGTTCTGCAGATTGCCTTGTTGAGGTGAACAGTTTTTGTACAGTTTACTCTCCAGCACTGAGACAAAAATGGGGATCTTAAGGGCAGCTCTTGTTCAGTTTTGGGTTAGATGTAGATCTGATAATAATTTTTATGATGTAAAAGCATATGCTAAAGTCACTTCTTAAACTTAATAAAACTGCTCATCTAAAAAGTAAAATAAATTGGGTCATTAGCTGATGAAGATGTTATGAACATTACTTCATATACATTTTGACAAGCGGTCTTGTGCTAATACCCTAAATCTATTTGTCTGAAATATTGTGTCAAAACATAAAATTAGTAATAATTCAGGGTTCTCATTAGGACTTTAAAACATGGAGTCCATGGACTCCCAACCCTGAAAAAGTTGGAGTCCAAAAGCGCGTCGCAATTAACATGTTTACAGATTAGTCATTCAATGCTCACAATAGCATTGCTGATATTTTGAATCTTCAAGAGACTTCCAAAGTTTATAGTTATTCAAAAGAAACTCTGAACTACATAGTATAATTATTGTTTTGTTGTTAATATTTATTATGGAATTATTTCATATTAATGCATCAACACATGGAAATCGTTTTTTTTTTCACTTTTATACCAAATCAAATTTTATTCTGGTTAAAAAAGTCTACTCTAAAGACAAAAAGTTTGTATTTGTAAAAAAAAAACGTAAATGTATATAGGCAGCGTTTAGCGGAATGAATAGGAAAATCGTGTACAGCTTCACGCAGTGTGTAAGAGATTCATCCGATCGACAATTATTTTAGCAAATATCTTCAAAAGGGGACAAATTGAAGATCGATATTTAAAGATTTAATGTTGATTAAATAATAAAGGAACAATTCATTCGCATGTTTGGCTTGGTAACCGAGAATTTTTGCGAAATTTTAGGGTTTCTTGCGAACGTGAAATCGCCGATGCTCCGGATCAATTTTCGGATAGAATAAAAGCGTATGTGTACCTGGCATTTTGGCACAATATCTTAAATTATAGAAAAGTTTTGCAAGAATGAAACTAAAGCAAAATTGTGCCTAGAAAATGCCGAAAATATTCGACAATCATTCAAAATTACACTCATTTGTAATTTGAGAAAACAGTCTTTAAACTTGCGGCGTAAATAGTCAATAAAATTATCCTTTTGTAGGTAAAATTTGCTAATTTCCAATCAACTGTTGATCAAAGATATAAAATTATCACCTTGTGTTATATATCTGTTAATCAGCGCGTGTATACATTAGTCTGATCACTATTGCGTGATAATGATCGGAAGCGTTATCGCTGATTGGCTAATCGCTTCACGGGTCGATATGCATAGGACCGCCTACCTATAGACTGACACGCGCTGACGCATTTGTGTATTTGTGGTTGTGAACAATCGGTAATGTTTATGCATCCCCAGGCAAAATTAAGCGTACGTGGAATCCTTGCTCTGAAATATTTGCGTCCAGCTGTATTAAACATGCGTACCAGGAAGGCGATATAAGCGTCCCCGAGAACCCTGAGTATTATTCTTACCTTTGTATATAAAAGCAGTTGTTCTTATATTCTTATTAAAAATCTTTTCCAGATATATTTTGAGTATAGAAACAGCGGAAGAGCTGGAGGAATATATGCTAGAATTACTTGATGGGTCTAACTTGCAAAATAAGAAGTTTATCAAGGAACTTTTAGTGAAATGGAGGCCGTATCATAGTGCAAAAACAGACACAAATGTACAGGTATAATCAAAATAATAAGAGTCACAGTACCTGTGCCTGACCAGCCCAGTGCTCGACCAATACTTCTATTTGTGATTAATTTATGCATTAAAGTGGAAAAACCCTTGGAGTTTGTGTGTGCTACTTGTACCTGACCTGTAACCTCTAAACCATGTACAAGTACTCCAACTTTGGTAGAAGATTGGCCATTTTGCAGACAATATTTAACAGTACAAAATACATTTCTATAATAAAAGTAGCAGTAAAAACTATTTAAAGCACTGAAATAATGGTAATTTAGGGCAAATGTGGACAATACTTTGTTAAATTGCCTTTACTCTTATGATTCCAATTGATTTCCATAGGAAAGGTGCTCAAAAATTATCAAAACCCTGCTTTCCATAAAAGGCAGGGGCCATAAACATGTAAACAAATATGGCAGCTGTACGGAAACAAATCAGGAACACACCACTAAAAGCGTAGATCATTTGTATATTACACCAAGTATCACACTTAAATATGTTTGCAGAGTGATTTTAGTAAAAAAATATGAGAATAAGTAATCTAAAACACCCCGGTATATGTAAATTCCAAAACTCTTATAAACACTTTATTTGTCAATGTATAGCATTTTCTTCGTATCATATTTACTCTCATATTTACATCTATAGACACTAAAACATAAATTTTTCAAAATAATTTTGAAATAGAATTGTTGAACATAAAAGTCATATCTGTTTTTATAAAATAAAAGTTCTAATATAGATAAAACCACCTGGTCGAGCACTGGTTTGGTTGCCTGAAAAATATAGTGGTTTTATACCCTATATACAACTCCGTGGAAAATTGTATCCTGATCTGTGTTATTAAAAAGCTTTAGCTTATTGTGAGTTTGAAAGGGCCAGCTTTGTTACAAAAATAAGTTTCCAAGCAAACCTTTTGTTTTGAAAGAGTTTTTATGTGATTTTGTGAAAAACTGGTTGAGCACTGGTACGGTGACTCTAATAATTAACATGTCATAATATGGTCCATGTTGATTCTAAAACAACTTCAACAAGACATTTGAAGCACAGAATGGAATTTTTAGGGACACTTGGACTCAAATGATATTAATTTTATAACAAGCTGTTGACAGTTTAATGCATGAAACTGCTAGTTAGGAGAACCACTACTACTTGAAGAAGATAAAAATGGGTACTGCTAAAAAAACAGTATCCAGGCTGTTAATATAAAGGAGCAAAAAATTACCACGGATTGGGATTGGGTTTTAAAGGGACACTGATTCATATATTATGGGATTCCAGTGATGCTATAAAAGCAACACTGGTAGTGAAGCAAAAGTTTTGTCTATGATTTGTTCAATAAAAGCTCATAAATAAATTGTTATGAAAACCATTCGTAACATTTGAAATCTGTTGACTATATTGTAACAAACAATCAAATATTGTAACAAACAATCAAATAGTTCACAGTAAGGGGCGTCCGTGGCCGAGTGGTTAAGGTCGTTGACTTCAAACCACTTGCCCCTCACCGCTGTGGGTTCGAATCCCGACAGGGACTTTGGATTCTTAAATGTGAGGAAGCTATCCAGCTAGCTTACGGAACGTGGGTGGTTCTACTCAGGTGCCAGTTCGTGCCTGAAATAATGCACGGAAGTGCATCTGAGGTCTTCCTCCACCAGTAAAGCTGGAACATCGCGATATGACCTATACTGTGTCGATGTGACGTAAAACCCAAAACAAACAGTTTACAGTAAGAACAAAATTAGCATAGAAATAGATGAATACTTGAACGGCCTACTTGAATCATATTTTTATTAATGATAAATCATTTTAACACATTTGTTGGGAAGAAATTTTATTTTTTAGGTTTATAAAAAGTCTGACCAGGATGATAAATATATAACTGGGAAAGAGAAGAAGAAAAGTCAAAATTTACCCAAAGAAAAGAAAAATACACAGAAAAATTATGTATTAAATGGTTATGAGGTTCAACATAGAGGAGTATGTTTTGATTGCTTATTGCAACTTTTTTTGTTATTTGTACAGGAATGTTTTAATCTTTTTTAATAGAAATGATGAAAAGCTTGACTATACGCAAATTTTTTATCAAAATCATTTCTTAATTTCAATGTAATGTAACCATAAGATATTTCTTTATATAGCACATATTAAATAATAAAAATTTCCTGTAATATAACGTTAGGAAAGATTTCAAATACTTTACTTTAACCATTCATTCATGTGAAACAGCTATCCATATGACTAAGCTTTACTAAAGCTGTCATTGATTCAGTGCAAAGCATGTCAACGATATATCGATGTCAGATGACTAAAATCAACCATACACCGATATATCGATAATAACCTATAATTACTTGTCTGTCATTCATTTTCATGTTCTGTACAGTGTATTGTCCACTGCATAATTTTTTTCCAGACAATATTTTTTGTCACCATTGCTATGAAATATTTCCACTATATAACAAAAGCATAATATTAGACACAAGTAACTGCTTCTGTATATGTTTTGGGTGAATTTTTATAATTTCTAGACATTTAATTAATTAATCAAAATGATAGATTTTTGTGTCGCCTCTACGGAGTAGTGGCGACATATAGGGATCACTTCTCCGTCGTCTGTCTGTCCGTCTGTCCGTCACAAAACTTGTCCGGACTACTCCTCATAAACTACTGGTGCAATTTCATCCAAACTTTACAGGAATGATCAGTACCAAGTCTAGTTGTGCGTATTGTCAGCATTTTCCGGTTCAATGATTTTTGTCAGAGTTATGGCCCTTTAATAATTTTTATTTTTAAAGTTTGTCCGGACTACTTCTCTTATACCACTAATGCAATTTCAATGAAACTTTATAGGATTGATCTGTAGCTCAAGTCCTTGCGCATATTGCACGGGTTTTCAGGTTGAATGATTTTTGGCCGAGTTATGGCCCTTTGATTAAAAGGTGTTTTTTTCTGTGTGTTGCCAGATACACAAAAGCTTGTGCGGACTACTCCTCATAAACTACTGGTGCAATTTTATCCAAACTTTACAGGAATGATCAGTACCAAGTCTAGTTGTGCATATTGTCAGCATTTTCCGGTTCAATGATTTATGTCAGAGTTACGGCCCATTAATAATTTTTATTTTTAAAGTTTGTCCGGACTACTTCTCTTTTACCACTAATGCAATTTCAATGAAACTTTACAGGATTGATCTGTAGCTCAAGTTGTTGCGCATATTGCACGGGTTTTCTGGTTAAATGATTTTTGGCTGAGTTATGGCCCTTTGATAAAAAGGTGTTTTTTTCTGTGTGTTGCCAGATACACAAAAGCTTGTCCGGACTACTCCTCATAAACTACTGGTGCAATTTTATCCAAACTTTACAGGAATGATCAGTACCAAGTCTAGTTGTGCACTGTCCATCTGTCTGTCCGTCTGTCACAAAACTTGTCCCAACATGAAATTGGCCATCATGAGGCGACACATGTGATTACTGATCGCTCTTGTTTTGAAATGTGTATCGATTATTGATCGGCAAAAAAATATCAATGATACATTGATATTGTATCTATCGATGACAGCTCTAAGCTTTACAGATAATGAATGAAGGGGTTACTGATTTATTCAACCAGTACAATTAGAAATTCAACAAATTACCTTAGCAGTGTTGTGGCAACTTGATTACAACTGTTATTATACTTTCCCAAAATGTTAACCACACATTTCAGGATGATAATGTTTAAATTTTTCTTGATAATTATAGATTTTACCTGGTGAGGAACCACCTGAACAGCCTTTACCTGTACCCACAAAACCTGTGCAGAAAGACAAAGATGTGAAGAAGAAAAAATTTGTTCCATTATTTAGTAAAGAAGGACAAGCATTATCTGTGGTACAACTTGCTGGTAAATATTTCATAAAATGTTGGTCATTCTGTTGGCCATTCTTCTTGAATTGTTTTGCAACATATATTTTATAATGTGATACTTGCTATTGTACATGTAGAATTTATCTTTAAGAACTCATGATCACTTAATAAATTAGAAAAACAATTCTTTTCCAAGATAGATCATTCAATCTGATATTTTTATACAATGTATTATTTATGATACATTAGTTTCTTTTTATTTTCTGACACAAAAGTGAATGTGCTTGAATGAATTCTTTTTTCTCAAGACATTTTGACATGATAGGATTTCAGAAGTTTAAAAGTATACACTTGAAATGAATTAAAATTTTGGCTGAAAGATTCTGAAATACTGAGGATGAAACACTAAAATATTAAATATCTGAGAATTTCTCTTCCAAATATATTGTATAAAGTGAGTAAATATAACCTGTTTATGACGTTTAAGTAACATAATTCATACATTTAACAGATAATCCACTGATATTCACTTAATAGTTTGTTGTTCTGTTTTGCTTTGATTTTAGGACGCCATATATGTGAATGCCAGGCAGCCAAACATAAGCTGATAAACAACTGTACAAGATGTGGGCGTGTGGTTTGTGACCAGGAGGGGTCAGGACCATGTCTGTTCTGCGGAAATCTGGTAAACTAGCACTTTCTTATGTTGTGTTTTGATTTAAATTATTTCTAGTGTTTTACTAACAAGCTTTTAGTAACGTTGAATGTTGTAGTCTGTCTTTCATTCACATTTAGTTCATTAACTTTTTTAGTGGTCACATTTTTGCCTCAATTGTCACCAAACTTGGTCAGAGTGTTTGACCCAGTGATTGCTCGGACGAATTTTGTATGAAAAACTAGGTCACAAGAGCCAAAAATGGAACAATCTTGTTAACATTCAAGATCAACTGTTTTGGTCCAAATATCCTGGATATTGGTCAGAAAGGTTGTTTTGATTATTTCTAGCTTAAATAAGAAAAAACTTTGTTTACATTTGCACTATTTCAGATGCTGATTATGATACAAACATTATGATATCAGTTTAAGATTCAGACATTATATCTGCTTTATTCAACATTATTAATTGTTCCATTCAGTGCCTTAATAATCAGGCGATATCATGGCCCTCTTGTTTATTCACATAACAGAAGGTCAAGATGTCCATCTCAGCCTGAATATAATGTACCTAGGGTTTACACACAATATGCTAGTAAAGAATGAAGGTTATTTCTGAGACTTTCAAAATTTTTAAAATCTAAAGAATGGGGTTAATAATCTATAATATTGAATGTACACTGGCATAAATTTAACCCTGTGTGATTGTAAGAGGTAAGTAAATGGGTTTTAATAACTGGAGTCTATGCATCTCTTAGCTTGAACAGGTAAGGTGGTTTTGACCACTGGAGTTGCTTTGAAGTTTGTAATACCTGAGGTTAGCCAAAGTCATTTTTACGGTTATGAACTGTACTGTGTTGATGCACTGTAAAACTAAACAAACAAAGCATAAATATTTAAATTTATTTTGATTAAGGATATATGTATTTTACTTATAGGTATGTACTCGGGAGGAGGAAGAAATTTTATCTCGAGGTTCAAAGAAGAGTGAAAAGTTACGTCAGTTTTTAATGAAAGACAATCCATCAGGCTTGTTAGGTGGGGGGTCTATGTTTAACGGAGACAGAGATTACCTGCCCAGTGATAGAGGTAAAATGAAGGAGAGTTATATCAAAGCAGAACAACATAAAGAGAAATTATTGGAATATGATAGGACCAGGTATGTTAGATATAGAATATATATCATTGTATAAAACATCCTGTTATACACAGGCAGCAATAACTGCAGACCTATGTAGAGAACCAGGCCTGTCTGCTCATCTGTGATGGCTGGTCTCTCAATTTAAGTAATAAAAATCTGGTAATGGGTGATCCCTTTGAAGCTTTAATCACAACAAACATGAATATCACACTTTGAATCCCTTAACCTGCTGGAACTTGTAGTAATTAGTCTTTGCCACCAGTATACAGTAAGATCAACCTGCACATACATGCAATCTTAATAGCTCCATTATTTTGGTAATTCAATATTTGTGTTTTGATATTGAAATCCCTTAAGCTTCAAATGGAAATTTCAAAATTCATATCAGGGTAAATCTATAACACAAATTCAGCAGGTAAAGGGTTAAACTGGCAATACACATTGCTGCTAAATTAAACCAGCACATGTTTAAAAGACAAATTTAATTGGAAAAATATTTATTGTCAGGCTTTCTTATAGCATTGTAGGGATCTTCATTAAAAATATCCATACATTTATTTTCTGCCATGATATTTTCATCTTCTCCATTACTTCAAATCACTTTTAAAAGGTTATGTATGATCGTCAGATATATTTGATAGGTCAATGTCACTATTGGAATAGAAATAGAAATGTGGATTATGCATTGTCTGTGTAGTGTGAAGGGTTGAGGGAAAGGTATGGTCATCATGTAAATTTGGAAGGATGTAAAAAAATATATTTTGGATATATTTTGAAAGACACTTTCTGTGGCTTGAAACTACAGCGGTGAGAGGCCTGTGATATGATGTCAATGACTAACCACTCGGCCATGGACACCCCTTATATTTTGTAAAATCAGTATGTATTTTGTATATATTACAGTGTAAGGAGAACACAAGTGATAGATGACGAAGCCGATTATTTCTCGACAGATTCTAATCAGTGGTTAACTAAAGATGATAGAGAAATGCTACGCAAGCGTGAGGAGGAATTACGTTCACAACGGCACGGATCCCGTAAAGATAGAAAAATCACATTAGACTTTGCCGGCCGTCAAGTTATAGAGGAGGATACATCTAAAAGTGTTAATATGTATGACGTTAATGATGATGTTGTACAAAGAGTGAACTTTGGTGCTAGACCTAAAGAGAAAACAATAGTGAATAAAAGTGTTACCGTAGAAACTGATGATTATCTAGTCAACCCAACTATACAAGTTGAAGCACCAAAGGTAAGTTTAAGTTTCTATACTTGAGTATAGAATTGCATGTGTCCTCTTGATTCATGCTTTTCATCCCTAATAAAGTCTAAGATTGAACTTCAAATGTGCTTTTGATATGTACATTGTATTATGATGTACAATGTATCTGGGTAGTTACTACATGATAAATCTCAATTTAATAATATACACTAATGATGTAGCCTACATTTAGTATTATGGTTTAGTAAGGTAATGTTTTAGTTTGTTAAGAGTGCTTATTGTGTTCTAAACTGACTGAAAGCAGCAACATGATGATATTTGTTGGTTTTTATGGGCAGAAAAAGTAACAGATCAAAGTAAACTGTAAATTCTTTTATATTACTACATGTATTTTATTCATAACATGTTGGTGTTATTTTCAGTTTGTTCCTCAAAATCCAGTGAAACATTCTGGATCTACATCAAAGACTAAAGAACCTGCTGGCCATGTTATGTCACGTATACAAGATCGTGAGTTACAGGAAATGTCAGATGAGGGCATGTGTATGAGTATGCATCAACCGTGGGCATCATTGTTAGTGGTTGGTATAAAACTGTAAGTGTTTAGTTACTTTATTCAATTATCCCAAGTATGTGCATTAAAATAATGTTGACAAAAAGGATAAAGTAACCATTTTATGATTGAATTTATGTAAGAATGACTGTATAATTTTTGCACAGTTGTAAGGAATCATGTGTTCTCAATATGCATTATTCTCTTAAATAATACTAATACTGTTGTTGCCATTTTAGTTTTGATAAGGTACTTGTAAATAAATAATTACCACTATATCTTTTCAAACCATGCAATATTAATTATGCCCTGATGTGTACATGTTTGATTTAATATATGGAAAACAAAATAGATATAGAGGATCACCAAAATGGTTTCATCTACAAGAAAATGTCTCTTTAGAGATGCAGACCAATTTTTTTCACAGAAAAAAATCACTTAAATTTATATGACTGTAAATACATGTATGCAGTGTATTGGTCTTCAATATTTTATACCAATATTCTTGCAGCATTTTAAATAAATTATTGGTCATTTTGCACAGTTATAAAGGGATAACTTGGTATACAAAATTTGCAAAATTTTGGTATAATAAATGGTACACTCTATTTCTTTAGGCATTTTACGATGTATATTATTTGTTATTATATACAGTCATGAGGGAAGAACATGGTATACATCACATAGAGGCAGACTATGGATAGCTGCCACAGCAAAATCACCTGATCCTGCTGAGATAGCCAATGTGGAACAGATGTATAAAACTGTCTATAAAGGTAACACACTTGAAGATTTGAACAAGGTATTTTTGTAAAACACAAATGCTTCCATTCTATATTAATAAACAAATAAAAAAAGTTGTGGTAGATTGTCCAGAATTTTGTATACAAATAAATCCCACTAAGACTGTTTAAAAATTCGTGTATTGAAGATATCCAATCAACTTAAAAAAATTAATGACCACCAATTTGATGTAATCTGAAATAATGTGTTGAAAAGGATTTTCAGTCTTCTTAGAAAGTTAAAATGTGATCTTAACTGTGTTATACTTGATTTAAAGGTCAGCATAATAAAAGAAATGTATAAAATGATGTGGTTCGAATTCAATAATTGTCGGCATGAATAAAGCTTACTATATATCTTGTAACATTTCACTGATTGATCCATTACCCTGTTGAATTTGTAAAATAGATTTGATCTGCTTTTCAATCAATGAAAGTTTTAGAGGCTTCAAAATTAAAAAAAAATGTACTGGAGTAGACCATTGTATAGAATCTACATAAATGTGTAAACTGGATAGGCTTTTCACGGTTAAAGAAGTCTGTATTGTAGTTAGTACTATAATGGTTAATGATATGGTTTTTGAAATATTTTCAGGTAAAGATCTACAGTTTCCCAGTCATTATCCTGTAGGTTGTTTACTGGGATGTGTAGATGTTGTTGATTGTCTTTCACAAGATACATATCAGGAACAGGTAATACAAATGTTACCATAAAAGACCATAAACCTTCATTCATTACCAACAATCACTAAAATACACCATTAAATTACCATAAATCTCCATTCATTACACAACAATAACTGAAATACACCCCATACCAACAACCATAAACCAACACCCTGAGCCATAAGACAAAATTATTAACCACACTGAACTACTTTTCATATTAAGTAATATAATATATAGAAAATCTGACAATCCTTTTATAATTTCATGCAGGTACAATATGTTAGACCAGTTTTAAATATATATGCTTGACTATTCAAAGAATAGGGAGAGCAACTGTACTTACCCAGACGTCCAGTCGCTGTCACACTTAGTTAATATTTGCATGAATATTTGTGTGCAAGTTGGTATTTCCAAAACTACTGAGTTTAACGAGTTGAAACATCTAAAACTTTATTGTTAACATAACAGGAGACCACTGTCGATGGCCCTTAACTATAATGTGGACTTTGACATAATTATAACCTTTTTTGAACTTGAAAAATTCTACATTATCGAGACTCTTGTTTTACTTTCGGGCACTGAGAATATTGCACACTGTCCTTCTGATAGCTCATGTTGCTTTATATTTATATTTACATCTGGTTTGTTTATACCTACATTGTATATTTCAGTTTCCAGAGGGAGAATCAGGTTCACCATTTGTGTTCATTTGTGAAAATCCTTGTGAATTGGTTGTTAAATTTCCAGTTAAAGGGAAACACAAAATTTGTAAGTTCTAAAAGGGACTCCACTCAGGTTTAAAAGCCTAGAAACAAAACATTTGAATTTCTTACAAAATTGAGCTGGGGCACTTTAAACAGAAATATATGCAAAGATAGTTAAGAAATATACTTCGAAATAAATTGAAAATCATATTTTTATGCTTTTCTTAGCCCAATTTGGGCGAAAAGCATTTAAAGGCTTTTCATTTTGGGTAATTTTTTCACACTTTGTATAATTTTTCTGGAAAAACGACGTGCGCGAATGAGCTGAAATTTTGCATAAAGATTAGTGGTCTAAACCTCCATCAAATGGTACATTTATCTGGAAAAATATTTTCAGTCCCATCATGTCAAAAAACCTCAGTGGAGTCCCTTTAATGGGTCTTAAGTTTTTCTTTCAATGTTGCAGAGACATATCATAAGCATGCCAAGTTTTATATATATACATGTATATTCAATTTTTATCTTGTGTTAAAAAGTCAATTGAAAAAAATCACCAAGGAAAGAAGCTAAATTTTTAAGTACTTCTTTTTGGAAATAAATTCAGTTTTTATTCTCTCCCTTTGATCACATGAGAATATGATTGGAAATTTTAGTTGGTTATTTCCTGTTTTCATTTTCCCATATTGAGTCATATTCCTTTGTTACTAAAATGACATTTTAAACCAAATTAAACTTATATTTTTAGTCTGATGTTGAGATCCAATTAATATAACTTTTATGGATATGTAGTACATTAATTAATATCAAGTTGCATTTGAACTGATTTTTATGTATGAAAGGTACAGAACTCTGCATGTATTGAGTTATTTCCCTTCATGTTCATAGAATAGACTTAAGATATTAAAGAAATGCATTAAGATAATTGTCTTATTAATATTTTCAGACAAGCTGGATTCACATATACATAAAGCTGCAAAGAAAGGTCTCAGATAGTGAACAATATGATGGTATTGGTGATGAGTTATCTCAAATAAAAACAACAAGAGTTAGATCAACATTCAGCAACTCCTGTTGTCAAACAGTCCAGCATTATGTCAATTAAAAATTAATTGATATGTCATTTATTATTTATATGTCAATTATATAATAATTGTAATAATTGACATGTTACAGAGATGCTTTTTAAGATTTTGTCTTTCATATTAAAAAATTCAAGCTTTAGTCTACAAGTTACTTTTAATTGAAAATAGCTATCTTATTTCATTATTTGGGTTTATGCACATTAAACAATGTTAAACAGAATAATAATACATAATGACTATATGGCTGAAACTTTGATTTGATCTTAAATGCCATGTCTAAAAAGTTGTTGGACATCTGAATAACTGCTGATATTGCTGACCGATTTTTAACTTCTTTTACAAATGGCTTTTAAAATGATGTATTCTTTGTACTTATGTAGGACACACATAACTGTATCCCTAATCAGAAGTGTTCTTTTTATTTAACTTTCTTTAAGTCTTTTTGTTATTTTCATTTTTTTTTCATTTGAGGAACACAGTTTATTTTTTTGTTTGTACAAGTATAATTATTTGTTTATTGTTAGAATATTTTCAAGTCTAGATACAAGTCAAATATTTCAAACAAACAATCACAAGACTCACTGATTTGAATTTAATGATTGAGGTATTGGCTAATTTATGTTCTTTATAAATAATGTTTAAGTCTTTGTGGTCTTTACATGTTGTAGTGTATAAAGCTATCTATCTTCTTCTTTTTCTTCTTCCTCTTAAAAAATGACCAATTTGGCCAGGGGTCAAGAGGGGTGGGGGGTATTTTAAACTTAAGGTTAAAAATACAATTTTAACAGTATTTCAACTGATGATATATATTGCCAATCTGTTAATAATGAAAACACGTGCTAAAGGCTGCATGTTTTATTTTCCTTAAGAACACTTGACATATGCATAAAATCAGTGCTAAATGGTTAAAATCCTGCTTAAAATATCAGCATATTATTTTGTTCTGTGATATCGTATTCTGTTTGTTTGTTAGATATCAGAGACATTCTGTATTATAACTCTTTCGAGAGTCTATCAAATATCATGGAAACATTATTATACCCCCGCACAACAAAGTTGTAAGGGGGGTATACTGGAATCAGCTTGTCCGGCCGTCCGTCGGTTTTTTCTTGTCCGCCCAATAACTTAAGATTCCTTTGACCCTTAGTCTTCATATTTGGCATGGAGGTTAGTCATGATTAGTAGATGACCCCTATTGATTTTGAGGTCACCAGGTCAAAGGTCAAGGTCACAGAGGCCTTGACTTCAAAAACCTTGTCCGCTCAATAACTTAAGATTCCTTTGACCCACAGTCTTCATATTTGGCATGTAGGTTAGTCATGATTAGTAGATGACCCCTATTGATTTTGAGGTCACCAGGTCAAAGGTCAAGGTCACAGGGGCCTTGACTTCAAAAAGCTTGTCCGCCCTATAACTTAAGATTCCTTTGACCCACAGTCTTCATATTTGGCATGGAGGCTAGTCATGATAAGTATATGACCCCTATTGACTTTGAGGTCACCAGGTCAAAGGTCAAGGTCACAGGGGCCTTGACTTCAAAAAGGTTGTCTGCCCAATAACTTAAGATTCCTTTGACCCACAGTCTTCATATTTGGCATGGAGGTTAGTCATGATTAGTAGATGACCCCTATTGACTTTGAGGTCACCAGGTCAAAGGTCAAGGTCACAGGAGCCTTGACTTCAAAAAGCTTGTCCGCCCAATAACTTAAGATTCCTTTGACCCACACTCTTCATATTTGGAATGGAGGTTAGTCATGATTAGTAGATGACCCCTATTGATTTTGAGGTCACCAGGTCAAAGGTCAAGGTCACAGGGACTTTGACTTCAAAAAGTTTGTCTGCCCAATAACTTAAGATTCCTTTGACCCACAGTCTTCATATTTGGCATGGATGTTGATCATGATTAGTAGATGACCCCTTTTGATTTTGAGGTCACTGGATCAAAGGTCAAGGTCATAGGGACTTTGACTTCAAAAAGTTTGTCCACCCATTAACTTACGATTCCTTTGACCTACAGTCTTCATATTTGGCATGGATGTTGATCATGACTATAAGGTGACCCCTATTTATTTTGAGGTCACTGGGTCAAAGGTCAAGGTCACAGGGACCTTGACAAAAAAAAGCTTCTCTTCTCAATTGCTAAAGAATGTCCTGTCCGCAATGTATTGATTTTGACATTTTCACATTTGAAGCATGTAGAATACATAACTTAGCAATGCGCTGGCTTAGTAACCTCAGATTTGGCAGGGAGGTTGTTCTTGAGCTCTAAATGGCCACTGTTGATTCTGACAAAGTGGTATGCGGGGGTATTCACGCCATGATAGTGGCAGTTCTAGTTATTTTAGTGTTACTAAAGTTTATTAAAATTTTTCATAAGATACAGCTTTATACCCTTCAATGAATGAATAGAGTAAGGCTGTGCAATATTTTGTCTAAACTGAACTGTATGTCTTTCTTGTTTCTTGAGACTTGTAATGAACTATAGTTTGCAGCTTAGAAGGTTGCGTATAGAATAGAAAATAAATATATGTTTGATTAGATTTTACTGATATATTCTGTACAGAGCTGGCCTCCACGATTAAATGGTTTATGTCTATTTTAAGTAAACAACATTAATTTCTTTGCTATGATTTCAATTCCTGTTAGAAATTTATCCTGAGGTCTTTAAACTGGTAGAAATTTATCCTGAGGTCTTTAAACTGGTAGAAATTTATCCTGAGGTCTTTAAACTGGTAGAAATTTATCCTAAGGTCTTTGAACACAAGTTTGAAATAAAACATATCTACTAAAAAAACTATATCAAACAAGCCTACAGAACGTAGGTGGTTCTACTCAGATGCCTGAAATAATGCTCGGAAGGGCACCTGAGGTCTTCCTCCACCAGTAAAGCTGGAACGTCGCCAAATGACCTATACTGTGTCGGTGTGACGTAAAACCCAATCAAACAAGCAAGCTAATTGACTAAGTGTGTCTCCCTTAGTCATGGGTCACACTGCAAGAAATATGGTATTCATCTTTGTATTGTACTTGGTCTAATATTTGCAAATAATAATTTGTCCTAACATATATATAAAATGTTTGTCAAATTAATTTTTTGTATTATAAAAAGTGACCTTAAACAATTCAAGAAGGACATCTTTATGGGTTACAGTTTATCAGAATTGCATTTAAGGAAGTTATCTGGGAATGTGATGTAAATCTTTATCAAAAAGAAATAATGTGATAATTTATTTCATTATGTATTTTGTTGTTTATTTGAATTGTTATGTTCTAATCAATGAAGCGCTAAATTAAAAATTTTGGGAAATACTTATTCGTTGTTGTTTTGTGTTTGTAGGGAATTGATGGGAGTGTTTGATATGATGGTGGTGATATTGATAATAGATATTGTGATGATGATAATGATGATGACTTATAATATTGATGGTCATGGTGATAAAACAGTATAAAAATGACATTGTAGAATTTTAGATTAAAATAATTAACATTATTTGTACATGGTTATATACTACATGTATTTGTTCTTACAGTAAACAGTTTTTTTTTGCATATATTATCTAGCCGTTAGAAGAAAGAAACGTTTTTAGCTCGACTATTCGAAGATTATGAGAGCTATTGTAGTCGCGTCCGCGTCGGCGTCTGCGTTGGTTAAAGTTTTTTGTTAAGTCAAATATCTCAATTATTACTTGAGATATTCAATTGAAACTTACAATACTTATTTATAGTAACAAGGTACATCAGATTGACAAGTTGGATAACTCCGCCTACAATATTGACAGAATTATGCCCCTTTTTAACTTAGAAATTTTGGTTAAAGTTTTTTGTTAAGTCAAATATCTCAATTATTGCTTGAGATATTCAATTGAAACTTACTTATTTATAGTAACAAGGTACATCAGATTGACAAGTTGGATAACTCTGCCTACAATATTGACAGAATTATGCCCCTTTTTAACTTAGAAATTTTGGTTAAAGTTTTTTGTAAAGTCAAATATCTCAATTATTGCTTGAGATATTCAATTGAAACTATAGTAACAAGGTACATCAGATTGACAAGTTGGATAACTCTGCCTAAAATATTGACAGAATTATGCCCCTTTGGAACTTAGAAATTTTGGTTAAAGTTGTTTTGTAAAGTCAAATATCTCAATTATTCCTTGAGATATTCAATTGAAATTTAAAATACTTTTTTATAGTAACAATGTACATCAGTTTGCAAAGTTGCATAACTCTGCCTGCAATATTTGCAGAATTATTTGCCCCTTTGAAACTAAGAAATTTTGGTTAAAGGTTAAAGGTCTTCAAAGATATTTACTTGAAACTTTACACATGCACTTAGGGTCATAATTGGAGGGTCATAATTGTATGTCACTGACCAAGTTCCATAACTCTATCTTGCATTAAGGCTGATATATATCCCCTTTTCTACTTAGTCTCTTGGTTAATGTTTACATGCAAGTTTTACATATCTCTATAACTATTAAAGATATTTATTTAAAACTTCACATATGCATTTAGGGTCATAATTGTAGGTCACTGACAAAGATCCATAATTCTATCTTGCATTTAGGCTGATTTTTCTCCCCTTTTTCAACTTAGAAATTCATGGTAAAGTTTTGCTTGTAAGCTGTTATCTCAATAACTACTGAAGGGTTTGTGCCTTTTTTGGGACAATTTTATGCATTCATAATAATAAAGCAGTGATTTACTTGATAAAACATCTTAATAACAAGCCTTTGTACCTTTTCTGTCAAATTTATGTATTCATAGGTAATTAGTATTATTATACTCAATAAAACACCCTTGTGACATTACCTTCCGAATAGTCAAGCCAATACTGTATAATTAGACTCTCTCTAAGGCCTATAACATGAATTTTTGAAAAATAATTAGCCCTTTTGTGAACTTAAAAAATGAAACATTATCAAGGCTCTTTTACTATCAAGCACTTAGAATAGTCGAGCGTGCTGTCCTACCGACAGCTCTTGTTATATGGCAATATTACCAGTCACTCACTGTTAAACGTTTTATTTAGAAAATCATAATGTAGATTACTTCTGATTTATTCTAAAACAGAAAATGAAATTAATAGACAGCAGCCGTATTTATACTTTATTATCCAATGAAAACCGTCGTTACCAACGTGCAGTAAACAAACGTGCAGTATAATAATAGCTTCACGTTCACATCTGACCTTGAGCTGTTTTCGGTGACAGAAATAGATGGTCAACAAATACAGGTTGCCCATTAATTGATCGTCATCTGGAAATGCAGCCACAGTGCTGCCTGTCTGAAGAACAGTAGGATTCAACGTTTCTGGTAGACCTTAATTTAGAAGGTGTCGCTGTGACAACATCATTAGTCGTTATTATCTTGTAGCTCTTAAGTCACCTTTACTCAGTTTCTGTAAAAATAAGTGTATTTATAAATGTAGTGTATTAGTTAGTGCAATATACGAAATACTGTCAGAAGTACCCACTAGTGATACCCAAGGCTGTGCCGGCCGCGGCCACCGTAACCGGAGAGGTTTGGGTTGAAGAGGCGAAAATATAGCTGGCCAGACATTGTGTTTATATCTCTTTCTTTTGTCCTATCCAACCTCTTGTAACTTTCTATCATTTCATGTATATTTGAGCTGTGTCATGACAGAACCAACATAATGGGTTTGCGACCAACATGGATCCAGACCAGCCTGCGCATCCGCGCAGTCTGATCAGGATCCATGCTGTTCGCTTACAACCCCTATTACAAGTACAGAAACTGATAGCGAACAGCACGGATCCTGATCAGACTGCGCGGATGCGCAGGCTGGTCTGGATCCATGCTGGTCGCAAACCCATTATGTTGGTTTTGTCGTGAAACGGCTCATTTCTTTTTCTTGACCTATCACCACCCGTCGCGTTATAATCAAGTGTGATTGCGCCGACGTAGATGAAGTACTCTTAGCTTGACAAGCAGAAATCAAGCTTCCGATCCTTCGTTGTTTAACATAGTTACCGCTTGATTAAGCGCCATGTTTTCTCCTATTTTTGTCAGTATTAATACAGAAAAAAACAATAATAACAACAAAATCCAATACCCCCCCCCCCCCCCCAAAAAAAAAAGATAAAAAAGACACATTTTCTATAGGAGCGGCCTAATTTAGTCTCTAGTACATGCCCTTGAAAAATAATAACACTATTTTGATTCGTACACGTTAAAACAGGAAACATGTATATTAACCATGCTTGGTTGATTGAGAACCGCGACATATGGTTGTTGTCTACATTATTTTTTTTACTACTTTAATCATGATAGATTAGTACACCAATTTCTGACAGTATATCAATTAACAGTTTTAAAATATGAATATGGTTGTCGTTTTTTTTTGTGTTTTTATTATTTTTTTAGCTGTTTTTACTGATATAATACAAACAGCGCCAAACACTGAAAATATCTGTATCATGTTAAAAATATCTGCCAGTTCTCGTACTGTATACTTTGTACAAGATAGACATGTACAAACACTATACTGCAATCAGGATTTAATTAACGAGGCAAAAGTTATAGAGCAGTGTTCCTCAACTAAATAAATGATTAACAAAAAAAAAAAAAAACAAGCGTCACCTCGTTGGTTGTAATATAAATTATGGGTTTGAAACTGCCGTCTTTAATCTGAGTGTTTTCAGGGATTTCAAACTTGAGAACCACCAGGCAGTAAACTGTCTTGTCAGAACATACTATTTATAATGTAGTAAAACGCCTCGTCAGAAAGTTATAATGCAGTAAAATGCTTTGTCAAAATGTAATGATGCAGTAAAATGCTTTGTCAGAAAGAAATAATGCAGCAAAATGCTTTGCCAGAGCGTAATAATGCAGTTTTACCTAGTGCAATGCTGATAGTTTAAAAGTTCACGCCCGATGTTTTGATACTTTTATTAATTCACAAGATTCAAACATTGTTTTTAAGTAGCATTGTAAAAGATTGTATAAGATCAATTTATAGACGAAACATCTTTACTTTAAGGATTACGTGCCACATTAATAATTTATTTTTTGGATAACTTACTTCGCTCCAGTGTTGTTATATTTTTATGGTCCTTCGGGATCATTGATTTCAGCACTATTAAGTGTTGGAAATTGAGTACCTCTCAAGCCGGTGCTAGGGGGGGGGGCATGAAAGATGTTGCACTATTTTTTTACCCCTCATGTACAGATACCATTAAACCATGTCTGCACTTTTCATGTAATTTGTTGTGATTAATGCTTCAGATGGATTACCATTTCTCCAGATCTTTATACACACGTCAATGTAGCAGACATTTTTGCCATGTCCACTTTACTGCCTTTACAAATGTCGTCTGTTGTATTGATTGAAAAACTATTATTTTCAAAAGAACATGATGCCATATTTGTTTTCAGTTGTGGCATGCTAATGCAAATAAACTTGGAATTAGTATAACGACATGAATTATTTGGTTTATTCAAGAATACTGATGTGCCAATTCTGATATTGATGATCAATACGAGAGTTCAACAACACATCACTATTTCGTTTCATTGGGAAACCCCTCGCCGATAACTGTATTTACCACAGATTCAATTAACACAATATTACAAATCATGGAGAACATTATACATGTACACAATTCATGTTGATCAATCGAACCAGCGTGAGAAAAGCAACAGTTTATGCTAATTAACCTCAAAAAGTAAACACAATATTTCAAAATAAGACTGTCAAATAGGTGCATGTACGTTACCTTTTGACCAATGAGCGCCCGTCTTATATTTATTAAACAGTGACGTTTTACCGCCAGTACGTTATTAGATAGGTCATCAATCACAATATGAAAGATGCATTTTAATAATTGTCGTCTGCTGAAATTAGTTTTACATTTTTCATTCATTAAGACAACTTGAAGCTTTGACGTAATATCTCACACATAAGGCTGTAAAAGTCGCAGCTATTTTACTATGATTTATTGTTATTTATTGTCTATACATGTGACAGTTATTGATGAAGCGGTGCGTACGTTTGTTCAGCTTTACAGCGTAACTAACCACGACATAAAAACGCTCCAACCAACAAGCATGATTTCGGCCAAATTTAGAAAAAAAATCTCCTAAAAACGAAGATCATGGTGATGTCATGAAAAGTTTATTTCCCGGTCATTTGATATAAATACATTTCCCAAATAGATTTTCTTATCAATCGCTTGGTTTCTGGGGATAACAAAGGTATATTTTCTTTGTAATATTTCTTTTGTCGCCGAATATTTTTCCAAAGAAATTGCTGCTAAAATACAACCATTCTCTTGATATTGTAAGACAAGTAAATATTTGAAACCAGAGTTCGAAACACAATAAATTTCACTTAAAAACAACCATACCGTTCACTGAATAATTAATCTTTTTATCATTGCAATATATTCTTTTCAAAATAACCGATGGTTGTTTGGTTCTAGTACTTTCCGGGAGTGAATTTGTATTCAGAAAAATGACTTTTGACATCGAACGCATTCGGTTTTCAGAATTCTTATGATTGTCTTATATAAGACATCTCATAGACGCAGACGAATTGCTATTATCATACGATAAACATGTAGACAGTATTTAATAACTATACCTTTATATCGACTATGCATCTAACATCATTCAACATTTTTTAAAATGATATAATTCATTTTACAGATATAAAAATGGTTCCAAAGATTATACGGTTTCTGGCTGGTTGCTGCCTCGTTGCTTATATTAATTGCCAGAGGTTTGGAGGGGATGGAAGGTTTGGAGGGGAAGGAAGATTTTTTGGAGGGAACGAGTTTGGAGGTCAAGGTTTTGGAGGTAAGGCATTCTTCTATATTACATTTTTTTCCAAATTTTAAGTAATTTTAAGTGCTTTTAAATTACATACATACATATGATAACGATACCTTTATTTTTTATTTTGTGAGCAGCATTTTCGGTGAACCTTCAACTAATGACAGCCTTAAAGATAAAAAATACATTGAAATAATGACATTTTTAAGATTTTTGGCATTTTGTTATAATTATTTTTTCAAAATAAGTAGTTTATACATGTACATTTTTTTAATCTTTATGCTAGTTCATTAATAAACGTCACTTCTTGTATGTGTGAAACTTCAAATGTCAATCGACAGAAAATATATAAAGAATGATTTTTTTTAGATTTATTTAACTTACAAGTATATACAAATGAAATATAACTTTGACAGAAAAAACGAAACTCGTGTAATATTACTGATCAAGGACGAAATGATATTTTCGTAAATTAGGATTTTTACAGTGCCTTTTCTCTCTCTCATATTCACTTCAAATCTATTAAATTTATTTAAATTGAAATATGTCGTCTACTTGATCCAGCACTTTTATGATTTTTTACACAGACAAAATGAATATGTACATTTTAATACAATAATAGGTTTAGTAATGTCAAAATAAAGTTAATGTGATTTGACCTAAGTTGACCTAAAACTTGATGAGTAATTATTGTAATTGTTTTATTTAGACGTACAACAATAATGACATACTTGCACGATTTTCACGATCAATGAAAACTTAGTTTTTATTTCAATTAACCTGATCATTGCTAATTATATAGACAATAAAATATACAAAACCAGTAAGAACAGGACAGACTTGATTAAATATGTTCAATATGGTTTAAGTAAATAAAATACGTACTGTGATGTTAACACTGAATATATACAACATGATAGAAAGTATATACTGTAGATATGTTACCAAGAACTAAAGACCTACATGTACACTGATACTTTTTTAAAAGATAAAAATATTTCCATCCCATCATGTTATACTGCTTAATAGTTATGAAAAAAAATCAGCTATTTGGTTAAGAGATTCAGGGGAATAATATTATTGTAAAAAAAAAGCTGATAATAACTATATATTTCACAGGAAATATATGAACTTTCACAGGAAATATATGAACTAGTTTCAAGTATATTCGTGCAAACATCATTATAAAACTAATGGTAAGAAAGATGGGACAAATATACGTTTTTAATTTGAAGCTTATCATTATCTAATAAAATGTTTCTTTTAATTTTAGAACTTCCACCAGATGTACAAGCCGTATTAAATCGTGAAATTCCCGGAAACGGAAATGGCGAATTTATTGCTCTGGGAGGAGCTGGTATTGGGGAACGCCACAGTAATGGGTTACGTAATGGTTGGGATGGCAACCCGGCAACACGAGGAATGCCAGTCTCTATGCAAGGCGGATTCCAACAGGACCAGATGCTGGGCGACTTTGGACTCGGTGGTGGTATGCATGGAGGACACGGTGGTGGTATGCATGGAGGACATGGTGGTGGTATGCATGGAGGACTCGGTGGTGGTATGCATGGAGGACATGATGGTGGTATGCATGGAGGACATGGAGGGCATGGAGGTCAGATTATGCAGGGTGGATTTCAGCAAGATCAGTTTGATGTTCAACCAATAGGTCAAGCAAATATTCATGTCCCTTTTGTTGATGGAATGACAGGCCAATTCGATAACTTTCAAACTGGGCCATTTCTCAATCCTGGCCAAGACAATTTTGTACCAATCAGCTCCGTTATGGGAGGAGATGTAGCCTCTCTTGGTGGGTATGGTAGAAGATACCACCCTAAGAAACCTACCATTCCTCCTAAAAAACAAACAGTCTTGCCCAAGAAGCCAGTAATGAACCCAAAGAAACCAATTTCTTATTCTAAAAAGCCACAAATGCAACATAAGAACCCATTCTATCCAAAACGACCAGTCATTCACCCTAAGAAACCAATTATTAAGCCAATGAAACCAACTATTCACCACAAACGACCAATAATTAACCCAATCAAACCAATAATCAATAAAAAAAAACCTATCATTCGTCCAATGAAACCAGTTATTTCCCCAAAAATGTCTATAAATTACCCTAAAAAGCCATCCATTTTACCAATTAACTACCCTAAGAAACCAATCATGCACCCGAAGAAATCACCAATTTATCCTAAGCAACCAGCTATGAAATCCTTTGGACATGGCGGATATGGACGCATAAGGACTAGAGGTAAGCATTATATCTTTTATATGATAAAGTAAATTAGATATACAGTTCAGTTTAAACGCTTTTTGCCTATGAATCAAGTTGAACAAAAACATAAGTGCCTGCAAAAATAAGATATTTATGTAGTTTGTTTCCTGTGTTAAAGGTAACATATTAGATGATTAAATATTGAGTCTTTACATATGTTGTAATTAATCAAATTGACAGCTTCATGTTTTAAGGGTCACCCTAATATAATAATTTTATCTTTGTTGCAGGTGGATATTGAGTTTTTATACTTCTACAAACACAATGAACAGAAAATCCAAGAAGATCCGAATGATATTTATAATTGTGTAGTGATGTACATGTATTTACAAACACGTGCAATCTCTTTTGTCCTAACAATATTTTCTAAATAAAATGTTATATGATACTATTTTTGAAGACATTATTTATGTATTGTCCAGATCAGGGAAAGAGCAGTCTAGATCGAACTTGTTTGGCATGAGGAAAATATAAACAAACACATGTGTTGAATGAAAAAGGGCATTTATTGAAAATGCCATAACTGACATTAATTAAAACTATTGCATATAAAACATGTTATAAAAATTATCCGAATGGTAAAACTGGGAGGTTACAAAACCGCCAAAAGGGAACCGCCGCCCAGATCTATCTGTGTATGCGTTTTATGAGAACACAACAATGTATGTCTCTCTGTCCCCATTTATTCACTTACAATTATCTAATTTAGACTTTGATACCATCAATCAATTTATGCAAAATATGTATCCTTTATATACTGCAGAATATTGATATAGTGCATATACCAAATGTCATATATCATATTGAATATATATTACATGCATAATATCAATACCACATGGAATAATGTTAACACATAAAACCATTTTTCTGAATAAATTTAACACCAAATTTAAAAACACATTAGCTGTTGATGTTCTTTTTTCATTTTTTTGTTTCATTTATAGGACGTTATGTCTCAGAAATGTTTTTATTCTTGAAGTCAAACTACTACTTTGTCTACATTTTATGACAAATTATTTCACATTTAGCACTACTTTCTTCAGGTAACAAGCACTTAACTTTCCTTTAAAGGGATACTCGGGCAAATAAATGACAAAAATATGAAAATGATTAAATGTACTCAAATCACGCTAAAATGTTATTTTTTTAAAGTTCAGTATAAATTCTATATATTTTGGGCTTGAAGCGTAAATAAATCTAGATATATTGAACGAAATTTAGACACCGACTGAATCACCGGGTAGTTTTAAAACAAGTCATGTGACTTGAACAAACCCTGGAAGTTATAATAACAGATATTGTAGGATTGAAACAAGTCTAAGTCATTCATTTGGCATGTTCTTTAACGGGTCCAGAGTTCATTGTGACAACTATTGTGAAATCTTAACGCTCTTTCCTGACCCACGCGGGTCAAGTTACGAAACCGCCATTTTATTTTTTATAAGGAGTTTTTTTTCCTATTCCTATGACTACCTAGTGTATTTATTTTACGGACATTTACCGAATAATGAATAAAAAATAAAAACGAAGAAATGAAATTTTTCCCTGTGTCTTCCTAATTAATTCAAACGTTAAAAAATCACATTGACATTTCTAAATAAATAAAAAAAAATCTGAGGCATAATGTGCCTTTAAGTCTTTTGAAAAGGCTTCTTTTGTCATATTTAGAAGGAAGTACATATAATGTGAACAAAGAAACCAACAAATCTATTCAGACGACTTGCCTTGTTAATGTCATTTCTTTCATAAGGTCACGTGGGTTTGCGTTAGAAAATTGCTTTTTTAATACTTTGTAAAAAACAACAACAACAACAAAACAGCACACATTCCGAAATAGACAAATCGAATTCCGCCAATATTTGCTGGAGCCCAGCATAAATACTGATCATTATGCTATATGTGTACACCAACTATAATTCGTTTTGTCACACCAAATTACTTATAAATTGTCAATGGTTGGTTTTTATCTCTAAAAAATCTTGTCATTTTCACAGTTATACATACATTACTTAACTACATTGTGTTTGTTAATGAATACACTCACACTTGTATTTTTATAAAGATCGAAAAAGTAAGTTAAACATTTTAAACGTATAGATAAGAATACACGTAAATAATACATAACATTTCCATTTTGAAACAAAGAAAGAGCATCGCAAAACAGAAGCTGTGTAGAGTATAATAAATATAACTTTTCTCTTAAATATCACGCTTCGTGTGAATCAGCATTAATACATTGTTACTGTTGTAACAAAACAATTTATACACTAGTTATAAAAAGTAATTTTAAGAACTATTCATGCGAGATGTATTAGAAACAAATATCAAAGAAAACGTACAAAACACCAAAAGTACATTTTACATTCAGATGTTAGAATGTATAGTGCATTACAAACTTCTGGCCTTTTTACGATTGCACCCGCGAAAGGTACACGAGAAAAACGTGCTGTGGCCCATGATTGCCGCTGAGCTAAGAACCGATCCATTCATTATCACTTGTTTGCAATTTCCTGTACACGATTTTATTGTTAAAAACTAGAGAGTTATCTGTCATTCGTACAATCTTTTCTAATTATGTAAGATCACCTGTTAACTAGACTGATTTATGTGAGACAATTCAAATATACACGCGAAATCTGATTGGTTGACAGCACTGACAAGTTTATTGCACGTGGTCATTTTATTTTTGCTATATTGAGGGCATTTTTGTTTTATTCCTTCCTATTTGTTAAGACAGCCAAATACAATGATGTCTTTGTTAGTAAATCAGACTAAAGTGTTACATTAAGGACATTGTTGAGACAGATAATAAAGTTAGTTAACTAGTTGTTAACCGTGTAATAATATAACTTGGAAGTTAGTGTCACAAGGTATGATTGTATTATTATTTTGTTAGTCATCTACACTCTGTATCTAAATTAGTAAACCTAATAATTAATACAGAGAATCTTAAGATGTACATGTATTAAAATAAGAAATACTTATGCAATTTCTCATTCATTTGTGACCAAAACAGAAACCATATTTTGTTTTAATCATAACTTTATAAACTTTTATTATAATTTTATTTCTATCATTCAGAATTTGTGATCACATCAATATAAAGTTTAGATGTGAAAATATTTTTTGAATAACACGTTCTTACAACAACACACATTAATTAAGATAAACGATGTCTATGTATTTACAGAAATTTATCTACTATAATCTATTTTATACCTGTCCATGCATTAAATGATAAAATGAAGTAATGTTAAATGACTATTCATGCCTTAAAAAAATAAAATGAAAATGTAGAAGTTTCCTTCGATTATAAAATAGTTTTGCGTTAACGCTACAATATCAAGCAAACCAAATAAATAAATGAATAAATAAATGAATAAATAAATAAATAAATAAATAAACAAATAAATAAAGAGAGAAAGAAAGAAAGAAACCCTACAGAAATATTGATCTATTCATAACCCTTTTCAATAAGATAACTCGTATTACTGATCAATGTGAAATAAATGTATTGCACTTATATTTTTATAATTAATTAATTAATATTAAGATGAGCATAACATGTTTATTATTATTGTTTTAGTAAATTGCAGTATTTAGTGGATCTAGTTTGCTTCAATATTTGTTTCCTGTTTCACATAATCTTTTGAATGTTAAATATATCATTCAAGTTGTATTGGAATGTCCACGATGGGATTAAAGTCCATTGTTATATTGCATTTATTTTGCTTGGAAGAAAATAAAAAAAAAAACCATCAAGGACAAAAGCATCACTTTATTTTCCAGACTTTTATACATTATAGATGTAAGGTACTTTATTCCTGTCTGATGTTCGGCTATCTATATCTGTAACGTTCAAACATATATCTTTGACAGTTATACATAATAACTTGTAAGGAAACACACATTATAAAAATGTATGTCTCGTTTTTACAATATTACACATGTAATAAAAAGATAAAAATAGCTCATGCTTCCAACACTGCAATGACCTTCTGGCTTTCAAACAAAAGCTATAGGCATTTTTTAAAATTTGGGATTTTATCATACAAGGCTTTGTAGAGGAATTGTTTTAGAAGAAATACAGTCTTTTCTAGATTCATTCTTATTTATTATATTGAAGCTTTTGACTGACAATCTGTTATTTCTGAATATACAATTTTCCGAGATAAGATAAAGAAAATATATCAAGAATGAGTAGATAATTTTAGGTTATTACAATATATAGTAAGTTAGCAAGTAAGTTAATATGAGTATAACATTAATTTTGATATATGAATCGAACTTCTATTTTTTTAGTATTACATGTATATTTCTTTCTATATTTTTTTTCTAAAATGAGTTTAAAACAATGGAGGGCATACGATAACAAAAAGGCAACAACAACAAAAAATAACAACAGAAAAACAACAACAAAGTAACAACAACAACAAAAAACAAGAAAGAAAGAAAAAAGAAATGAACATATTGTACAACATGAACATCGGTTATAACAATCATTTGATGTCATTAAAACATATGTTTGATCACAATTAACATTGATTTGTATTTACTTATAAAATGTAAAACATTTATAGACAACAAGTATGTAAAATAAAAGAGAAACAACAACATATATTGAAAATAGTTCATTTCATCAAACATTGAAAACATCAAAACATTAAAAAGATGTGAATGATCAAATGTATAGAATGGTGACACATTGTATAATTAGTTTTCTTTCGTGCAATTTTTTAATTAAGGACATATAAATCTACGATCATTACGCTCTCTGCATATTAGGTTTGGCATTACATTGCACCTGTTTTATCTTAAACGATGAGACAAAATATTAATACCTTATTAAAGGTAAGCAAATTCTTGATTGCATGCCATCATTGGTCGAAGCTACATCAGTCGCTCTCCTGAAACTCATTCACTGACCACAACCAAGAAGTGTTATGTAATAACTAAGGACTACAACAAGTCGTCGTGTATTTAATTATAATTTTATGTTCTTCAAGAACATTTCCTCTTTTACAGTTAGTTATGACAAGTTTATAACAATTTCATATACAATTCATGTTGTTGCTTGGATATACGAGATATGTTGCTAATTTTACTGTAACTTTATAGTCAGCAAGTTTATTGGCAGTGTTATATTTGTCATTGCTCTCACACCAGAATTATTCATCGCCTAATTAATGCAGAAATCTGATATCTTATATAAATATAAATTAATTATGTTATTAGTTAATACAAATGAATGTCCCTGATTTGTCATGAAGGTACATATTCACGAAGGACATCAAACACCTATACTGCAGTATAAACTGATTTTATTGTATCTTAGTTGTACTATATTGCCGTAAAACAATATTACTATGCGGCTTACTTCTAGATTGACCTTATTTTATTACCATAGTGATATATATTTTTTTCCTTTGTATATTTTTGTTGTGGTGAAACAACTCAATGTGGGTCAGAAATTCACGTTCATGGTTCAGAAAGTTTATGTAAACTACTTATGCAATATACGAAAGCATCTAATGGCTTTATCTTACACAAAGTACCTCTTTTCCGCTCCTTTGTCCTACTTACATATTCAGAACACATTTTGATTTCCAAATCTCGGTTTATTATCATGGACATGGGGACCCAGATACTGTCTAAATTGTACACATTTATGACAACAAAATAAGCTTTTATTTTTGTTGTATACACACTATGATATAATGACAATCAAAAGTAAAAAAGATAATATTTTAGACAAGAATAGAACAGCAATTATATATATCTGAGCCGCGTCATGACAAAACCAACGTAATGCGTTTGCGACCAGCATGGATCCAGACCAGCCTGCGCATCTGCGCAGTCTGATCAGGATCCATGCTGTTCGCTTACAATCCCTATTACAAGTAGAGAAACTGATAGCGAACAGCATGGATCCTGATTAGACTGCGCGGATGCGCAGGCTGGTCTTGATCCATGCTGGTCGCAAACCCATTTTGTTGGTTTTGTCGTGACGCGGCTCATCTATCTATTGTGATTTTTCAGATTGAGATATGAATATAGTTAACGCCGTCTTGTCGGTATTGTTCCTGTTTGGACATGTGATGTGTCAAGGTGAGTTAGCCTGTTTCTATAGTAGTGTGATACTGCATGACAACTGTAACTCTTGTATTCACTTCTAACCTTTGTTTCTGTTATATGTGGTTAAAATAACTATTTCTAATCTATAATTCCTTTAGAGGATGTGTTCTTTTGATTTACTGTTTCTATTATATGTGATATACGTACTTCTAACTGATACTTAGGAATTCATTTTTCACTTTCAGTCCTTTTGCCATGCAAAATAATGAGAAAGTTAATTAACGTATTAAGTCGTAACTTTTCATATAACCAATATTTAATGAGCAAATGTATAACTTCTCTATCTGTATCATTATCTATATCTACACTTCTATTCGATGATTCCAATGTGCAACAGTTTTCAATATTTATTTATAATAACAAGTATGACTTGTGATATATTGTTAATATCCATAATTGATTTCATATCTAAGTTATACATAAAATCTCGAACACGCCATTGCAATTTTGTGTTAAAAATCTACTACTGGTTTTGACCTTTATACGGTGCTGCACTTTCGATGGAGCAACGTAACTCCTTGCATGTTCACTGTTAAAGAGATCACTAACAACATATATTGTTTATTGTTTGTCATTTATACATTTTCTTGCAGACACTTCAGATAATTATGATACAATAGATCAATATACACAAGAAGGTATACAAACAAATAAACGTCGATCACTTAAAATGCTTTGTTATGCTTAAAAAGTGTTTCTGCTTAAAATTATTCAAAATTTGAGCATCTGCCTTGGGAACAGAAGCAAAATAGCAATTGGTAATATCCGATTTTGTGCCACGTATGGAACTTTTATCAATGTTAAAAATGTGTGGGGTGTGCTTTTCTTCTTTCATAATTTTTTTAAGTCGTAAAAACACATGTATGTTCTTATTGTGCAGAGATAAAGTAGGTAGACACAATACAACTCCTTTGCTTTGATACCCCTCATGCTTTGGACTGTAAAAACATTTTTGATTTTAATCAAAAATATAAAATGACACAGTATAAAGAAGGAAGAAGTTCTTTCAGTCATTAATGTTTCTTTTTATTCAAATGGCATTAAGACAGGAGAAAAAGAAAAATATGCTTCGCTTTTTTGCATTGGCTTTCTTGGAGTATTTTATAAATCTTTCGATACTTCATGGATAACGAACGCTAAAATAAGATAATTTTGTAACATTCTGGACTTTTAAGTAACAAAAATATTCCTTCTATTCACTATATGTAACTACATCAATTTAGTGCTAAATCTACGTTACTATCGCAACATGCTCTTTTATATGGTAAAACTTTCGTTGAATAATTTCAAACATTTTTGTAATCGCATACAAATTAGATAACCCAAAATTTCGTCTTAAGGTAATTGATGTTGTAATACTAATTGTTTTATTTATTTTAGGTAGATTTTATCGAGGGCAGTTTGACAGAGGATCTGGGGGGTCGCGGGATATAGGGTTGGGAAGCAGAAGTAGAACAGGTTAACTAAAATATCATATAACTTTTAAACCTTTTAAACAATACTTTAATTTTGAAATGTATGTAAATCTAGATATATACGTTGACTATTGTTATTATTGATGTATTTTTTTTTTATCTGCAACTCAATGATTGAAACACTGATATGTTATAATATATGAGCCGTGTCACGACAAAACCAACATAGTGCGTTTGCGACCAGCATAGATCTAGACCAGCCTGTGCATCCGCGCAGTCTGATCAGGATCCATGCTGTTCGCTATCAGTTTCTCTACTTGTAACAGGGTTTGTAAGCAAACAGCATGGATCCTGATCAGACTAAGGCTGGTCTGGATTCATGCTGGTCGCAAACCCATTATGTTGGTTTTGTCATGACACGGCTCAATTACATTTTAGAAATGATATAAAATCTCTACAAGTACGAGTTTTTGTCATGAAAGGGTGGGGGAGGGTTCACATAGGAGGTCAGCAGGTAGCTAAAGTAATTTAACATTAGCTTCCGCGTTGTATAACAAATCTTGTTTCTATAAATAAATTTAATATCGTTCTTATGATATTACAGCCGAATTTTTCAACAGCAATCTTCAGTTAGACAACGTGGCTCAGTTTAGAGGTTCACCATCAGGAATAAGTCTTGGAGGTCCTTCATTGACACGTGGCTTTGGTGGTTCACGCAGGGGTCAAGGTATTCAAGAAGATCCTTCGTTTATAAGAAGACTCCTTGGAAGTACAGTTATAGGACGTGAAATGCGCATGGGCGAACGTGGTGTGTAATATTATTCTTACAATGAATAATTGAGATATTAACATTAAGATATCAGACATCATAACTTCTCACACACGTCACAAAATTATCTGTCGTGTCATAAAAAAGTTAAATGTTTAATTGTTCGTTTTATTCAATTAAAGTTGCTTTACATGATATTTTTCGATCCGATTGTTTGATACAAGAGGTTAAAACGATTGAAATCAATGCATAAGTTATCACTTGTTTATTTCACAGGTCTACCACGACATGGTGGTGCAGGAATTGGGGAACAATACGCCGACGGGAGAAATAGTGGCTGGGACGGTAATCCACAAACTCTTACAACTCAGTACCAGAACAGCTGGTCCGATCCTTTTCAAGGCCAACCTATCCCTCAACTTCCGGTAGGATTCAATGGAGATTTCGGCTCAGTTAGAGGAATGTTCGGAAGTATGGGATTACCCCCTCTGCGCGTACCTGGTCAATTTTTATGTAAGTTTATATGTTATCCATAAATACTCGTAAAACCATGAAACTGTTGACCAATCACGTATTTCTATGTAGTATTTATTAATTAAAAGTATATTAATGTTTTCAAATAAAAGTGATTAAATATATAATAGAGAAAAACTTAATCCCTACTGAACGCTCAAAACGACAAAATAAGAAATGTTGCAGGCTCGGTTTGATTGAGCCTGTTCATGGACGGTACTGGAAAGTGCAAGTATTACCGTTCACGCCCCTTAGCACCGGCTTCAGCAGAATTCAACATTTAATCATGGCAATGGTGAATTTTTCAATTGAGAAACATCCGCAGATGTGTTCATCATGGAACCTTCAATGTGACACGTTAGTGCCATTCCATGAAAAACGGCGTATGGTCCCAAATTTAAAAAATGCGTGTGCCCTAAACGAGAAAACAATAGGCTGAACTAAACAAAAATGGACAAAGTTATGATTAATTATTTCAAGATGATTTCTTCGATTTTACCTGAAAAATAGTTTATAATGATTTATACTTTCATTTCAGAGACAAAGTGTTCCTAGAAATGAAACATAGATAAAGCTCTTAAAGAAAAGAAGTTTATAGAAGCTTAAAGAAGGTAATAGAAGCGTAAAACATCCAGAGCAAACCAAACACACAAGCAAACAAAACATGGAGACACATATTATCTTGTATCAATTATTTTTTTTTTTACACAAATGATGACGTTTTCCCGGAATAATATTTTAAGCATAGCAAAGTCAGAAAAATAAGGTTGGCGGAAGTATTCAACGATTGAGATTTTCAATGATATAAACTATTATAACAATTTAAGAAATATTTACAAAATTAACCTTTATTTTTATTTGTAAAAGTGGGAGAGAGAATGTGATTTAGGAATGTTTTAAATTATCAGCGTATCTAAGTTGCGTGAGTTGTTTTGTATATAATTTCAGAAAACTTTTTTTTTCAAATTTGATAAATTATAGGTCGTGTTTATGTTTTTTTGTATTTATTGTTTTTTATTGTCATGTTATTATAAATAAACTGTCAATTTAATTTATTTTGTTGTTTTATTCAATGTTGTTTATTCATCACGATTTTATTTCTAAAAGCTTAAAATAGATAAAAGATAACATTATCATAGTGAGCATCGAACAAATTAATGATTTATTGTGCACTGAATCTTATCCCATCGATCAAATTATAAAATTGAGTGTGGCGACGTAAAATACCACGTTACGCGTTCTGTACGTTTTCAGGGCTAGACGGCCTTACATTAACGTGAATAAACAAGACTTTTGTCTTATGACACCCACCTGTTGAAATCTTAGAATATATTAGTGTTTTTTACCCTATCAATTATGTCTAGTCATCATGTATGACTTTAATGCACAAAACATATTGTACATGCATGTTTGATACTTATTACATGTATAGTTTTTCTTACCCTGTTATCCTTATCGATTTGTCGAATTTGATTATAATTATAACTACACTTGATAAAACATATAAGCTGAAAGGAAGAAAATATTGCAACAAGATTTTTTGAAATTTACCTTCCCATCAACTTGAATCTCAATTTAGAAACATAGGGTAGATTAATAGTTTTAAAGTAATTTAAAGACATGTCCAAGATACTCTATAATTTAAAATATACTGAGCATGACATGTGCATATATACATATCCGATGTAAGAGTTAATATAATCATACACATTTAGCCGTGAATAAGTCGTATTATAGTCAAATCATTATAATCTGTCTAGGGAGATCAATTTAATGATATATTTTCAAAGTTCTGTTGTAATTTATTTAGCGCCAGTAGTCCAGAAAACAGTATTCCAAATGATTTCCCAAAACGCATATTTTGTCCAGGGATACAACATAAACAAAGCAATTTACTTCCAATAAGGTCCGTTATACAGCAACAAACGCTATATAAATTCCAAAATATAGTGCAAAATACATATAATATAAAAGTTAAAAAATCATTAACCAATTAATATGAGCAATAAATCATAAGAGAAATAATGAGTAGGTTTTAAACTACGTTCAGACTTGTCGGACGTAAGTTAACATTGTTTGACGGCGACGTGCATCCGTCCATCCCTCATTTTAACAAGGTTCATTTAAATAACACATTTTTAAAATGAGTTTTTTTTTCGTTTTTATAATTATCTTTCGATCTGTCTTTTTATGCTCCTTCTCTGTGGATTCAAGTAGTTTCCAGTTCAAATCAGTACAGCTTATTTTATTGATCTAACTTTTTCTCAGTACTCTTTGGTATTCAACAAAACTTTAAGGCGCGTTTATTGCATGTTTTCTTAGACACTAACACTTATATCCCTTTACTGATATTTGTTCTGTATCCATTATCCGGATCCTTTCTCAGTAACCACAGCAACTGCCCTACACTCTTCACTGTGATGAACAAATTGTGTTTGATTTTGTAATATTGTATGCAAATAGAGTCATTTGACCACTGCCATCCTGGAAATTGGAATTGAGAAGGGAAATACTATTTATGAATATGCGAAATGTTTGTTTCTAAAAAGTGGCAACTACCATATCTTTACTTCAGCTTTTCAAAAGTCATTTCATTTTCATAATTCTAAATCACGCTTAATAAAACTAAATATATTATTATGCTAGTTGTTATATCTATATGTTTTATGTATTTATTTTATGCGCTGTAATGATAATAGCTTGTTTCTATTTAATTTAAAACTTTCATCTTTTAAAGGCCACTGTAATATGAGCCGTGTCACGACAAAACCAACATAATGGGTTTGCGACCAGCATGGATGCAGACCAGCCTGCTTGCCAACTCTATAACAAGTAGAGAAACTGATAGCGAACAGCATGGATCCTGATCAGACTGCGCGGATGCGCAGGCTGGTCTGGATCCATGCTGGTCGCAAACGCACTATGTTGGTTTTGTCGTGACGCGGCTCATATAGTTTTAAACTTTATAAAGCGTCTGTTGCATGTCATGTGGTAGGAATGTTTTTTTTTTCCACATTAGATTTGCACACCTTACTGCTTGTTACTCACTATGCTCTCATCTTACTTTACGGCCAACATGATCCAAATATTCTCAATGGGTCTGAGGTAAAGGAAAACGGGGATGCACGGCTAGATGAATATAATTAATATGCATAAATTTATATTTAATATGCATAACACAAGTCATAAAAGGCTGTTTTATCATATTTTATGTAATTTTTATTATTTGACCCTTACCGTACTAAACTGTAAGTCTTTTTTATACAATCCGCTTGTTTCAAAAATGTTATACCACTCTTTTAAGGTTATTGAATAAGATACAAATTGTACTAAACAAAATGAAATTTCAATAATGAATATCACAAAAGTACGTCATTCCAAATTATTTTGTCTATGCGTATTTATACATTTAAACTTAGAAATCAGAAATATGGTCATTTTTCTTGCATGGCAATTTTCAAGACGCTACTCGAAAGTGTCGCGTTCTACCTTAAAGCTACATGCCTCCAGATCAGCCAAAATATTTCAATATAAACAAACTTGAGAAAAAGTGAACTAAGATTTATGAAAAGTGAAAGGATTCAAGATTTAAGTTTCAATTTACATAATATATAAGAATAATGACTAAATTTTCAGAATTTATAACTATATTTCTACTGAGTTACTAACGCAGTAAGGGTCACTTTTGTATAATTTGACCTCTTTTTGGTAATTTACGTGGGTTACAAGTGCCGTTTATAATGTGTAAATTGCTTTCTTTTGGTTATTTCACAGTATTATACATTCAAATAATTTTTCCAAAATTCAATGAAAATTAGCATGAACCTGGAGGCATGCTGCTTTAATGCATAATGAGCTCCTAAGCATCACGTTCTAAGTAATCATGAATCCTACATTTGGTGTGAGGAATATTTGAGCATGTTGCGTACTGATCAGATAATATATTGGATTTTGTTATGAGTTTGAGTTAAACTTACTTTTAGAAATACCTAGGGGTGAAGAGTTTCTGTTATCATTTGGCAGTTGATACCATTCAGTAACAACAGTAAGTGGTGAATAAAGCTGAGTATTGCAATGGAGATTTCTTGAGAATTGCTAACATTACATGTGGATCCATCGCCAACAGTTACAGGCAGATAGGAGCGAGCTATGTTATAATTCATTTCAAAAATGAACAAGAAAAGCATTGATGCAAAGCATCAAATGGCGTCCAAGCAAGAAATGCAGAAAGTGAAGATGAACTAGTAGACATAATTGGTTTTTACCAAAATGAACGGACGGAAGACATTGTTCATTATGAACTTTGATTGGCATGCTAGAGATTAAGATATTACTTGTTATTTCTTTATGATCGTGATTATTAATAGCAACGGATATACATGTATACAATCATTTATAATCCATATGTGTAACGCATGATCAACACCACACTTGTGGAATTGTCCCTTATTATGTAATCGCTATTAGCGAAGACCCCCTCTTAAGGTATCTGTTCACACTTAGTAAAAATATGACACTGGTTATATTACCATGTCATGTTGAGCATTTTTGTTAATTATACAATAATTGTAATATCTATCTTAATAACAAAAATACAGATTTTATGAATATTGTTTTCCTCTCTTTTTTGTGTTTTATGTGCTATTTTAATACTGAGTTTTTTTACGTTTACTACTCTTTTTTATTAAAATTGTAAAATAAATTTTAAGAATTCAATTGTCATATTGACCGACGATTTTAACTCAAAACTTAACTGGAAAAAGTCAGTAAATTATGGTTAATCTTTCAATATAATTATAATATTGTTTATTCTTAAACCATGTACATGTACATTTGTATTTTTCTTTATCATTTCTTAAATTATCAATCAATTAAATAATTAATAAAATCTAATTTGTAACTCCTCGGCATCTTTACTAAACACGTATGACAAATTAAATAAATTAAATGTTTTAAAGTTGATAGTGTCATATTAAAACCATAAAAATGTACCTTTTTTTCACAATTATTGTACATATTTATTGTTTTTTATCTCATATAGATAAATTGAAACATGCTATTGTTGTTGTTGTTGTTTTTCGAATTGTATGTTTATGTATAATAATAATCAATAAATTTGAGAGTTGATCTATGTTTATTAATTATTGTAACCAAACTAAGTGACAAACATTCATTTTGGAAAAAAGCTTATTTATCTGTAAAATATTTGTTCTGTTCTGTAACGATATCAAACATCTTCTCCAAAACCGGGGAGACCGGACAATTTATGTGTGATACTATTCGCCGGTCACTAGTATCCCGGTCAAAATAGACCGGGAGAGACCGGAATTACCGATAGGAGTACATCCATCTATAAATAGATCCCTCTATAAAGATTTTCGGAATATTAGGTCATCAACTCATCATTCTATTTTAACATACCATATAACCCACTGTGTACTACAAAATGATAAATAAAAAAACCGAAGAGACGCATTTGAAAATGTTTGCATGCGAAATCCTCCAGTTCGCTAATCATTGTACATATCGCGACATTTCATTTTTAATTAATAAAAATCAAGCACCCTCATACCGATCGGAATGATCGGCTTTTATTATGACCGACTAAAAGGCTCGAGAAGTTGCTGTCGCCCTTTCACAAAATCTGATTTCATTCCATAAAGGGGTGCCGCGCTTCGGCGCGGACGCCAATGAAGTCTGTAACTGCTGATTGAAGCGTTTTAAGTCCATTTTCCTTGTGCAAGTTTTGTGAGGCATGTGATAATTATATATGATTCAAGCTGAAATTAATTTCTCAATTTCAAGTCCTAACGTGTTTTATATCATGCAATACAACATTGGTGCATTCTAGAATTGGTCTTATAAACGTGGGATAAGTTATTTTGAAAGAATTTCTATCAAGAATAAATTTTAGTTTTTTTTCAAATTATGATGATATATTGCCACGATTTGACAAAACCAACATAATGGGTTTACGACTAGCATGGATCCAGACCAGCCTGCGCATCCGCGCAGTCTGATCAGGATCCATGCTGTTCGCTTACCAACCCTTTTACAAGTAGAAAAACTGATAGCGAACAGCATGGATCCTGTCAGACTGCGCGGATGCGCAGGCTGGTCTGGATCCATGCTGGTCGCAAAAGCATTATGTTGGTTTTGTCGTGACGCGGCTCATTTTGTTTTGATGGTGTCAGTCTGATGATTGGAGAATGTAACACTTAGTTGTTATGAGGTGTGACTTCTTGCACGTGTGTATCGTTCATTGCATAAGGGAGTAGGTAGACTTAGAAACTTGCCGATACATTATAATAATTATTCAGTTATACGTTTGTGCATCGTAAGTTATAACATGTGATAAAATGGAAGTTCACGTGACCTCACTTTAATACACAACAACTACTCATGTCATACATATCACGTATTCATGAGTTACTTCCCGTTTAAACATTCAACTTCAGTAAGTATGCATTTCCCATGTCTACCAATTGAAATGCTTAATTTCTTCAGACCGTATATCACATGTATTTACATGACGTAGAAAGGCAGAAAGAAAATAATCTTGTTGCTTGCGTAATAACAAAACTCTTGCATCAAATTAATATTATTGCAGAGTTCAATAGCGTCATCATGGGAATAATACAGCGAATGAAATGTCGCACCCACATCAGCAAGTTGGATGTTTACCTGAAAAATGTACGTGCATTTAATCAAATATATTTGTTTCCCCCAGTGTGAAAAGAGCGATTTATTATTCAAATTCAATTTGTATAGTAATTGAGAATATGGTAGTGCACTTACTTACTTAAAAAAGGAAATTCGAAACCACCAACGATATAATTATTGTGATAGAGTCAGACAATTTTAAACATAATACCTGTTACGTCGGAATATGATGTAAGTTGCTCTAACTAATTACAAATATTGATTTGATATACAAGTAGCATATACGTAGAAACATTTTATTGATTTAATACACACGTAGCGTATTGGTATTGATATGCAAGTATTGCCTAAAATTATTTAACTGCGATTTCGCAATCATTATGAGGTGGTTAGTTGTGGTGGTTTTAGCTATATCAAAAAAGCGTGACAATCGTCATTACTACAAGGGGAAATCTATTGTATAATATGGAGGGTGATTTATGCCAAAATTACATCTTGCTTTCTTACGTTACATCGTGCTTTCTAACTTGTACATTATGCATTCTGACATATACATCTTGCATTCTGACTTTTACATGTTGCTTTCTTACATGCACATTATGCTTTCTGCTGTGTGCGACTTGCTTAATTTTATGTTGATTCGTTATTTAACGATTCAATTATTATTCATTTGTTGATCTGGTATATTAATTCAATAAATTAACCTGCAACTGTTGTATTTGGTCTATTTTACTCAGCTTGAATGACGAATGTCATAAGGTAGATGCGCATAGCCGAAAAGCCGAATGCAGCAAGCATATAATACAACGCGACTTCTGCTGTAATAATATGTGACACCCAAATTATGCTAACAGGTGGCGCTACAGTTATATTCTCGGTAAAGTCCGTATTGCGGTTCGGATTCAGTTTACCAAGTTACGTCCCTTTGTTTTAAAATTTCCATTTGCACTCATGGAGAAAATATACAAAACGATTTAACCAATTTTTATATTTATTAATGAAACTATATTAACAGCTGACAATGACAAGTTGCACATTTCCAAATCAATGGTTTAAGAATTTATTTTTATTCATCAACAAAATAATTATAAAATAGAACAGTTGTTCAACATTGTGCAAAGTGCTTTGGCCATAAAAAACTTATTAAAATATTTTTTGACATGGGTTATTTCCAATACCTGTGACCATCCACAACATTTTTAATGTGTTTCTATTGATTAGGACATTTTCTTGCCTATTTTCAAACTAATTTTGTACACACGTTAGATTTTTTAAATTCAACTTGTCAAAAAATGTCTTTTTTTACTAAGTTGAAATTATTCACTAAGATGCTTTATGGCCCCAGGTTCTTGTTCACAGTGTCAGCTTAAAACTGAAGGAACTGCTGCCAAAATCAGCTGATTCTGAGAAAAAAAAAAGAAAAAAAAGGCAAAACTGTCTAGTCTGTCAATCTGTGAGAGTTTAGCTTTAGGACGAATGATTTCATAATATTAATTGATGAGTACATAAAAACAAAATGTACAAAAAATGTCCCAAGAAATGGTTATAAAATCAAATGAATTGTTTGTCATAAAAGATATTAATAAACATTTATTTTCATTTTTTTTAAAGAAAACTACTAAAAAGGCATCTTCAGCCAAACATGCAATATTCATTTTATAACCATTTCTTGGAACCATTTTTGTACATTTTGTTTTTACGTACACATCAATTAATAGTATGAAATCATTCGTCCTAAAGCTACACCACGGTGCATATCTATATCGGTACCCTCTTTGCGAAATCTGCTCAAACGGTACCCTTTTTACACATGCACAGGTCATTCTCTGCTAAAAACAAACCAGCGATGGATAACAATCCAGTAAAAATTTCAATGTAATAAGGAAAGGGGTTTGACACGTACAAAAAGATATATCCCACGGAACATAGAATGTTTTTTATTTATGTGGCTGATTTGTCATGTGCCCGTTTTTCGTGTACTGCAACTTCACAAATAAGCTACAAAAAATCGACATGTCTTGGCCTTGTCCCATCACCTCGACATACTTTTCGGGCTGCAATGAACCGTGGGCTTGATTATATAATGCATCATATATATTTAATATGTTCAATTTACATATCATCTTCGGACAAATGGCAGTATATTTGTCAAAAATAAATGTAAAATTCATAAAAACACCATACTTAGGTTTTGCAGCGTACCCTCATGGCACAACATTGCTTTTATTTGCGTTAATCGTTAAATAGGTATGAAATATTTCTTACTTTTATGTAAATATTACATACTTAACGATTAACGCAAATAAAAAGCATATGTCGTGCCCCTTGTGGGTACGTATGTGTTAAAAAAATGAGAGATAATGTGATATAAAAAATTCAAAATGAAGAGAGGTAGCCCGTGCCGCTGCAAAAGAAAAAAGGCAAAACTGTCTAGTCTGACAGACTAGACAGTTTTGACATTTTATTTTATTTTTTTCTCAGAATCAGCTGATTTTGGCAGCAGTTCCTTCAGTTTTAAGCTGACACTATGAACAAGAACCTGGGCCGTATTCATAAAGCATCGTAATATAGTGAATAATAACAACTTGGTGAAAAAAAGACATTTTTTGACAAGTTGAATTTAAAAAATCTAACGTGTGTACAAAATTAGTTTGAAAATAGGCAAGAAAATGTCCTAATTAATAAAAACACATTAAAATGTTATGGATGGTCACAGGTATTGGAAATAAGCCATGTCAAAATTTAAGAACTTTTCAAGAGGATGAAATATTTTAATAAGAAGTTTTTTTATGACCCAAGCACTTTGAACAATGTTGAACAACTGTTCTATTTTATAATTATTTTGTTGATGAAAAAAAAAATTCTAAAACCATTGATTTGGAAAAGTGCAACTTGTCATTGTCAGCTGGAAATATAATTTGACCTACAGAGTTTCATTTATAAATATAAAAAATGGTTAAATCGTTTTGTATATTTTCTCCATGAGTGCAAATGGAAATTTTAAAACAAAGGGACGTAACTTGGTAAACTGAATCCGAACCGCAATACGGACTTTACCGAGAATATAACTGTAGCGCCACCTGTTAGCAAAATTTGGGTGTCACATATTATTACAGCAGATGTCGCGTTGTATTATGCTTGCTGCATTCGGCTTTCGCCTATGCGCATTCTACCTTATGACATTCGATTCGTCATTCAAGCTGAGTAAATAGACACAAATACAAACAGTAGCAGGTTAATTTATTGAATTAATATACCAGATCAACAAATGAATAATATAACGACATCAACATAAAATTAAGCAAGTCGCACACAGCAGAAAGCATAATGTGCATGTAAGAAAGCAACATGTAAAAGTCAGAATGCAAGATGTATATGTCAGAATGCATAATGTACAAGTTAGAAAGCACGATGTATAAGTTAGAAAGCACGATGTAACGTTAGAAAGCAAGATGTAATTTTGGCATAAATCACCCTCCATAGTATAAGGTACTAAGGGGTCTTTTAACTACAGCCTAAAAGAATGGCGGCGTAGCTCAGTGTGATACAAGTTAAAGGTTCGAGGAACTTAGTTCCTTGATGTTAAAGGTTCGAGGAACTTAGTTCCTTGATGCCTTGATGTGGGAATGTTGATAATTTGTTCATTTGTTCAAAAAAGAAAGAAGGAACAGAATAAAAAAAAAACATAATAAAAACATTATGCGCCAAAAGTGTTTAAAGTAATCAACAAAAATACAAGATGTCAAAGTAAGACTCGGACCTACAACATTGAACAAGCCTGGAAAGATATTCTCGACTCGCTTATCCTTACCAATTGCTATATAGACGCCTGTAAACATACCGATTTTATGTAGTAATATGTTTTCAGGATGGCTACCAATTTACACCTTAGAATTTTAATATCTCACGTTTTATAGCTGTTTAGAGTAAAAAACTGTAAAATAGTTAACCATTTGGTGGTAACCTGGAATAATATTGACCATAGATCATTTCCACACCAATATTGAAAGCACCCAGAACATCTATTTATATGATACTTGGTGTGATTTCTTCAAGATTGTAATAAAAACATTTTAATATTTATAATAATAAAAACGACAATGAAAATTTTTTGAAGAGGTTTCTATTTTATATATATACTAAATGAAACAGATACAGATGTAGTGCATTGTATTGCTTATATTTTGTTAAATAAGATATAGTGAAAGTATAGGGACAATAATTTCATGTAGAAATGGCATAATGCGACATCGGTGGTCTATTTCTCTTCAGAAAATGAACGAGACCGTTACATCCATTCTCTTTCCGACTCTCTGAAATATTTATGCATCCCTAACCATATCCCTTTTTTAAAGCTTAAAATGTAATATAATCAGACATTAACTAAAACAAAAAATTTGTATTAATTTGAGATTTAGCAGACGTTCAAAACATTAACACAATCTGAAATGTTTCGTATCATATACCTAGTGAGCTTTACAATAACATTCACGTTTTGTAAATACATTATAATATCCATTTAATAAAAATATGTCAGATGTATCATTTTAAACTTTTTGTAAACTTAATTAAATTTGTTTAATATTTTTTTTACTAATAATTCTCTTCATTGATACAAGTGACACCATTTTATATGAAGCACTAAAACACCACGATATTTTGATTAAAGTTTCTTCTCTATAACAGTTCCAATAAAAAGACAACACATTCATTCATCAAAGATCGGAAATACAACTAACGAACCCTTGTTGCATAGTAACCTTGACTTACAATATGCTGACAAAACAACATGTACATGTATATGCTAATAGGACATCATGCTTGACTTGTCTTAATTACATCTACGTCATCTAACTTGTCTCAACATATACATATTGTAAAACGATTATAATGATGAATGTGGTTGTTCTATGTTTATATTATCCCGACAAGTGTAAAGTACATTTGAGTCGCGTCACGACAAAACCAACATAATGGGTTTGCGACCAGCATGGATCCAGACCAGCCTGCGCATCCGCGCAGTCTGATCAGGATCCATGCTGTCCGCTGTCAGATTCTCTACTTATTGTAGGGTTGGTAAGCGAACAGCATGGATCCTGATCAGACTGCGCGGATGCGCAGGCTGGTCTGGATGCATGCTGGTCGCAAACCCATTATGTTGGTTTTTTCGTGACACGGCTCATTTGGCTTTAAAATATACCAGTTTATGCACATACATGTGCCTTCGAACTAACAAAAGCCATTAGCAACAAAATAAAAATATTATATTACTGTTTTTTGAAAAAGTACCATGAGAATACTTCTTTATATTTTCTTTGACTGTTGTTTTTCTATGTGTAACGAGATACATGTACAAGTTGAATAAACGTTTTCTTCTCTTTTTTACACCATATAATTCTATTACCTTTCAGTAAGCGTACTCATGTAAGAGAAATGAACCAGTATTACTCTAAATATGTTCAATAATGGATACAATACATATACTATATATTTATACATTTACAACTTATATCTTAAATTTATCATTAAAACATACATATGATGTATAAACATTTACTTTAATTCAATAGATGTCACAGAAAAAAGTTCTATCCTTGTCACGTTTAATTACACTAATTCAATTTGCGACATATACAACAAAAAAGTTGTAGATATGAATAAATTTAATTTGTGCAAAAATTAAATGTTGTAAATAATACACAATCCGGATTCTCAGATTTTAATATTTGAATGCTTCGTATTCATTTTACTTTCATAATTTTTCCTTAAATGTGTACGTTCTGTTACATTATGCTTACCTTTACAATATGAATAAGATAACATACTACATGTAAATTTGAAAATCTTAATCGCTAAAGCATGTTTATTTTGTACATTAAACCTCCAAAACGTCATCGTTTACATGGGTATGACGTTAACGATAATTGATCAATTAATGTATAAGGAAACAATTAACGCTAGTTATCCTCGCGTTATTTCAGCACGTTATGAGAACACTAAACGTCGACGTACGATTGGTTGACAACTATGATGTCATACCACAGCTGATTGCGGTTTTCTTGATTGACCTTTTAAGACAACGTTCACGTCGATCTATATAAAAAGACGGAGAGACCACTGCAACTTCAGATATCAAGGATTTGTCAGTGGAGTAAGTCGGAGAAAGAAGTAGGAACTTTGAAGCCAGAAAATTGTATATATTATACAACAAATATACAAAAAAAAAACTGAAAAAAGCAAAACTTAAACCAAGAAAAAGAACTTAAGAAACAAAACAGAGAAAATAAGGTAAGTGTTAGAAAATAAAGTCACTTCTTTAAACCAACGCGATTCAAAAAGTGTAATGTCTACATAAATAATTATTAAATACAGTTGTTCATAAAATTTTTTACTTACATGTAATATCACTATAACTTATTTAAACAACCTTTGAAAATCTGTGTTTACTATAAGCAGTTTCCTGATTTTCGTAATTATCAGTATCAGGATGGTTATTAAAATATAATTGAAACGGAGCAAGATTTGCGATTTTAACAATAATTTTATCTAAGTATATCATTACATAAATAATAAATTTTGTGTTTTTTTTTCAGATTTGAAGAAAATTAACAAGATGAACCTCTTTCTTCAAACACTCGCATGTTTCGTTTTCGTGTCAGCAGTATTTGGACAAGGTAAGACCACTTTATCAACTTATCTTAAGATTATTTATTTAACCTCATTCCAACGATTGTTTCATTATCAAAACCAACAAAAAGCACACTGTCTTTGCCTTATAGTATTAAAACAAACAGTTCTAAGTAAAGAAATAGTATCATGCCTGCTATTTTAAAACAATCAGTTTCTTTATCACATAAATGGTTATCCTCCTACTTTGAAAAATAATTAATAAAAAGTAAGCAAGTTGTTATCAGATACTGGCTGTAAACATTTAGACAAAAATTTATTACACTATCATCATTAGATAATGTATGCATAAAACATTTTTGATGATGAGTCTTGGAACTTTGTTCGCTTAATTTATTTTTTCATAGGTAAACATTCCTTGCAACACTAACATGTCTCTACATGTTTATCGTTATAAGAACACGATTTAACGATTTCATCGCCATGTTTAAGTGACATAATTTAATAAAAAATTATCTGTAAACTCCGATATAAAAAATTTGAAAGATCAACTAATTTGGACTGATGGGCAACAGTAAGTGGTTAGATATGACTGTTTGTAAAACAACATTTAGAAAATGACCATTTTCAGGTCAACATGCTATATCAAACATTTATATTTTAGGTTATCAAGGACGCCAACGCAAACCAAACGTTATCCCAAAGAAACCTTTACATACAGGAGAATTTGATCCATTTGCTAGTAGATTTGACAATGGTCTTGACAGCCTAAGAAGAGGGGGTATGTTCGGCATGCCAGAAGACATTCAAAGAATACTTGGCAGTACAGTAAATGGGGGTGTAATGATGGGTGGAATGAATGGATTGCCTCGACATGGTGGTACGTTGAACTCAGATGGTTTGGTCAATGGTTGGGGAGCTGACATTAATGAACCAGTCATTCCTGCTGTTCAAATGTGGAATGATCCTTTGAACGGTGCTGCTTTTCCGGAAGATTATAGCGGTCAAGAATTGGTATTTGATAGGAGATTAAACAGATATGTTATTAAGCCTAGTGCGTCAGTTGGACATCAAATTGCAAAAGAAGCTCATGTTGTTCCTACCGGTCATAAAAGCGTGAAAGCTGAACATAACATGGTCAAGGAAGCAAACCATATAGATAGAAAAACATTAGGTGGTGCCATTGGCGGCATAGGAGGTCCCATCGGCGGCATGGGGGCAGGACCATTTGGACCTACCGTTAACCGACTTGGAACTGTCAATGCTGGAGATATAACCGTTGATGACCCAAGAGTTATTGCCCATAATATCGGAGTTGCTACACTTGGTGCAGATGCTGTTGCTGGTCACAACATTGCCAAAAACTCTGGTACTCCTGTAATTCGTGGATTTATTAACCCACACGGCCCTGTGTCTTCTTCAATAGAGCACGATATGGTTAAAACATCTGGAGTTGTAGCAAATGATCCTTTCGGAGTTGGAATTGATCCTTTAGGCCAGGTTGCTCATGGAAACATGAAAGTATCAAATGGAAGACACATTGGAGTTTCAAATTTTGGACCACTTAATAATGGCATTGGAATGCGTCCTTTTGGAGTAATGGGTAAGACAGCAGATCCAGTCCACAATGTAGACAAAGTTGGACAATCTGGAATTGCAGGTATCGGTCACGACCCACTTGCTGCATCTTTAGGTCATGGAATTGCAAAACAAGCCATAGGTGAAGCCGCTAATGTTATAAACATGGGATCTAGAGGTGGTCTTGCGGCCGGAGACCCGCTTGCTATTGCTGCCACAAACGGTCTTGTAAGGGAGTCTCTCAATGTTGCTGATAAAACGATTGCTATGGCTTCGTCTGGAGTTGGCGGACATAGAGGTATCGGTGCCGGCATGAGTATCTTTGGTCAAAATGCAATGATTCACCCAACACCAGTGAAGAAACCTCCTCCAAAATTCCCGACTGGATATGTAGGCCGAAGAAGGCAATAAAACGTAAGTACTGATATAAACAACTTTACATTTCGTTTAAAATATCACTTTGAATACAAAGGAAAATAATGTAAATGTTGAACCAAGGTTAATGTATTGTATAAGTTACTTGGCAACTTCATGAAAGTGCAAGAATGTAGATATTGTATGATTTAAAGGATGTAATAAAAATGTGCATAAAATATTTTGGAAATTTGAATTATAATTTTGAGATCGGGAAATATTTGCACGTTTAATCTCATCAGATCATTACCATAGTGTCAACAGCGGCCAATATTACAGATTTGTTTTTGTCAGATCCAAACCGTTATTACAACTTTTCCATATCTTTCTTACAGAATAAATGGCGCTTCATCCAAGACTTCTGTGCAATATCGTCTGCTGCCCTCGAGATGGGAAGCAACTTCTGCGAATCCAACTACAATATAAATATTGTGATATGTATTTCCAATATATTTGTAATAAATTGTAATAAATTTATTAATATAATTAAAATAATATAAAAAGACAACAAATATTGTATTTATGATTTGTATTTGCATGTACTTTTATTCTAAGAGTGAATAATATATACATTTGTTGCCTTTTGGAACAACTAGAAAAACATTACTCTCCTAAAATAACTATTCAAAAGTATTCATATGAATAAAACAAAATTTTATCAGTCATTTCTTGAACTGCAATTTCAAAGTGTATCATGCTTACATTCTAATTGATCAGTTAACTGAAGTCTACACTAGTTCTAAAAGTCTGCATCAGAGCGACTTGGTAACGGTATAGTCAGCTTGCAAAACGCAAATAAACATTGACAAACGAGTCTGTCTGCTAGACATAGATGGTGACTTTCACAAAACAAATTATGGCATTGCAGACTATTATTCTTTTCCTTTTAACATGTATTCGGCAATTGAAAAAAAAATGTATCCAGCGGATTTGAAACTGTCACCTTTTAGAATAGAATGTTGATAGAGGGAAATAAAACATCCAAAAATCCCATAAGAACGCACATGGCACCGGCTAAAGCAGTAATTCGACATTTATCATGATGATGATACGGCATGATGAGAAATAAGCTATTGATAAAGTATGTTCTAAAATGCTTGCTAAGTGATATGTGGTAGCTGTAAAACAATGCTGCGTACTTCACTTAAGTTGTGTTGTACTTTCCAGGTCCATGGAATCATTGATTCTAAAACTTAATTGTGTAGAAGATAGAATACAGCTTAAGCCAGTTCTAGGGGGCATGAAAGATATTACACTTTCAATTATCTCTCGTGAGCAAACGACATCAAACCTAGTGTGCAATATTCACTTTTAAACTTTTGAGGGATCTTCACTTGCCAAATTTGTTTTGCTTAATTTTGTGTTCATATTACTTACCATATAACATAAATATTTACAAGGGATTTGTAATCGGGCTATTGTTGTGATAATATGTTCAAAAGAAGCCACAGCGTTATTGAATAAGCACAGTGCTATCTTCTCATAAGAAACATCAAATGACAAGTCACTTAAGTCAATAAAACACATAAACATATGATAACATGATGTATGACCAGAAGACAGAGAAAAAACGTGTAAATAAATTATTTAAAAAAAAAGTTTATTTAGATTATAAAAAGGCAGCTTACATCACACGAAAGAAATCATCAAAGAAATATGTATGTTAAAGAGATAACTGTCATTAGTCTGTCTATTATAAATGAGAAATGGTTTCAAAGCAGAGAACAATCAATAAAAGAACAAATATCCAATTCTGTTTTTATACAAACATCTTACTTCTCTCAAACATGATGACATAACAGAAAATCACTTGTTGCTTAATTAAATGAAAGGATTGTTTATTGTAGGGGATGGCGATGCATCATATCAAGGAATTGTTTGTACAGAGGGGTTGGTTTCTTTCAATATTTCTATGTCTACCCTCTTCAATGGCTAATTTGTGCGAAGAGCACCTACACCTTGATAGCATATTACGATGTTTTAAATTATTAACACAACTTAAATATTTCTCTTGGGTAAATTCAATTTAAAACAAATTATAACTTTCTAACTTTGAGAAAGAATTAATGCACAGTTGAAATATTATCATTATTCCATAGATATGAGAAACCTAAGTCTGACAACATATTTTTTTACATTTTTACCAGATATTTAACAAAGTACCATTAGCATCTTTTAAAAATACCAACTTGTATAAAAGAAAGTTTGAGGATTTCATAATTCTGTACAAGTACTTAACAATTCTGACTTTTTCGCAGAACTAATAATGGAAATCGTCCAAATTCACCTAGAACCGCTGATGTTGTAGTCTGCTGGCGTACACCAAGAACTTGTTTTAAAAATTTCAAATGTACTTTTTCAATGTCTGATCCCTTATGAAAACCCCATACCTCAAAAGAATAATCGGCTGACCGAATCTTTTATCCGTGTCCCTTTTCAAATAGGAAGCGTAAATCCCTGCAGAATATCATATACCCCAGATTAATATGCGAATGGTGCCAATAAACACATTTCGTCGGATACCATAAAGTTTGACTTCAAAATAATAATCGGCTGACCCAATCTATTGTCCCTTCATAGAGGAGGAACATGGTGCAAGCAGCTTATATTCTCCTTCCCCTTGAATTGTGAACAAAACCACGCTTTTGAGTATATTTTTCTAGTGTATACTTACTTTTTCGTAAGACTGTAGATTCGTTTCCACTTTGTGGACACTCGTTCTCTTTACGTGGCTACTAAGTAATAAATATTCACGTTATTGACCTGCGACACAGTCAACGTCATAATGCATATATTACGTCATCATGTGCACGTCACATCATCACATGATTTGTACGTTACCATGTGGGCGCTGTTGACCCCTTATAATACTAAAAGTTATTTTATGGAAATGTTAAATTTTGTTAATAATTATGTAAAATTTACAGAACTCACACAACTTTAGTAAATAACATCTACATCTATCTCTATAGAATCACTATAACTGCTAACTGTATTGAAATCATCATCAAATGTTCATATGCCCCATCACATATTTACTCAAGTTAGGCTATTCATTATTGCATCTATATATATAAAAGCTTTTAACCTCTATTTATAGTATTTTTTTATATTTTGCAAAAAAATAAATAAAAATGTTATTAAAACAACATGTCATGAATTGATAATAAATGAATTGTTTGTTGTCAAGAAGAAATGCTGGTAAAGTTGGTTAATATTTGTTAGTTTCAAAAGTTACAAAAATAAAAAGAAATACTTCAATTCATTCAAATTACCAATCGGCTCTAAATATTTGTTTCATTTTTAAAGTCTGAAAAATACACTTCCTTCCACATGCAAAACTGCTCTTGGTGACATTTAGTTTAAACATATTTATTCCCGAAAGTATATATAATGTACATACATACAAATATATAACAAACAAAACATTTTACACAATGGAAAAGGATGAGAATGAAAGACAAGTCTTATAGAATTCTTCTCCTTTGGCGAACTATATGGTTTGTCTTAAATAAGTTTATAATTAGTATATACTAGACAAGGGAATAAGTATTAATTATACACACATAAAATATATATTTATATATAAACTTTTATAGAATAGATTAACTACAAGTAGATGTCTAAAATGTAAGAATATATATATAAAGAAGAAAACAAAATAGTGGAAAAGAGAAGAAAAAGGGTGAGAGAGGATTATAGTCTCAATTAGAATGATCTAAGTAAATCTTTTTCGTTTTTTCTATATAATTTTTGTACATTTGTAATATATAACGTTGTCCTGGTAATGTAAGAGATGGGTCATCATAGAGAAGTTTATGAAGGTTTATGCTGAAGTCTTGCAAGTTAAGGAGGAGTGTTCTGCGGACGGCATCGTATGCACAGCACTCGAAAAAGAAAATTTGGGTAGTTTCGATTTGCCCACAATTACACAAAGGGGTAAGAGAAAATGTTTTTCAAAAAACAGGTGGTGATTTAATGCGCTGCAGTTTCGTTCGAAGCCGAGTGTGAAGGACCTGCAGTTTTACGACTACCTGTATAAAAGTATGTTGGTGTATATTTTTCTGTCCTTGTTTAAGAAAAGTTTTAAATGAAGATATTGTAGGGCTGTTTTCGTATTGTAACAGGCAAGTTGTTCCAATCACGAATAACTGATGGTAAGAAAGAATTGTGGTACAGAGTAGTCCTTGTTGTAATTCCTCTGATATCTTCAGAGTTTTCGTAAGCTGTAACGGGATTGATCTGGATTTGGTATTAATGATGAGAGATAATCTGGAGTTTTGTTCCGACTGCATATTGAGAAACATAATTAGTTTGTGTTTTATATCTTCTTTCGGATAACGATTTCCCAATTAATTTCTTTCTGCAAAGTTTTCTAGTGAGATAAGCTTGTTGCACCAGTTGCAATGCGTGCACATTCATTTTGAATGACTTATCAAGCTTGTTCGAGTTCATATTGGGTACAATTGCACCAAATTACATCAACCGTATTCCAAAATAGGTCTAATGAATGCTATATTAGATGATTTCCAAAGATTTACGATCCAGAGAGAATTTCAGTTTACGCATTATATTAACCCTTTTCCAAGCTTTATCAGTTATGTATTCAATATGTTTGTGCCATGTGCAGTCAGAAGAAAGAAAGATGCCTAAATGTTTGTGTTCAGAAACTTCTGGAATTTGTTGGTTGAAACATATGCAATGAAGGGTGATTGCTGACGATTTCGCTTTCTGGTTACAAGTAGGGATTCCGATTTTGAGGATTGAAGGTGACTAACCACCTTTCTGCCCATAAAGAGATTTTTTGGATGTCAGACTGAAGAAGTGTGGCTGCTGTGTTAGGATGGTGACATTTGGGTATAAATAAGTATCCTACTAGCAATAACTGCCTAATGCAATATGGAACTTGAAAAGCAATGACAGTCATCAGCCCGAAGAATAAGTAAACAACTCGGCGTTCGAAAGACAGCCTTTCGACATTTCCATGTTTTCCAAATTCCTAGCCGCTTTTGAATGTTTACACATCTGTCAACAGTTGTCTGTAACAATCCTCAAATAAGTTTTCTTTCTTATAATAAGATGTATGTTTTACAAAATTAAATGATAACCCTCTGAATCAAACACAATTATTTTCCTCCTGTGAGATGCACAACTTTTAGAAATGGCGGCAACTTATATTGCACAAAGCCTTCACCGTAAGTTACTGAAATAAGGTCGGATGGTGTGACTTTTTCTATAATTGTTTGTTTTTAATAAAATAAATAATATCAACGCTATTAAACGTTGTTTGTCGAACTTATTTCTCAGTTCAAGACTTCAGGATTCGACTAAAATGAGGCTACCATTCGGGAAAACAGACTTTAATGATTGAGGAAATTTCATTTTTACTTGTTTTAAAGCATAAAATAAAAAAGAAAATGTGTTTGTTTGTTGCGTAAGATGAAATTTTATGCCACACGTGAAAATGCTGTTTTTAAAAGCTCACTCAATGAAATAAAATTTCATCTTACACACAAATAAACAAATATCCTCTATTTATCCATTTATTTGCTTAATTTTGTGTTCATATAACTAACCCCTTTAATATAAATATTTGGCAAGGAAGTGTAATCGGGCTATTGTCATGAAAATACAAGTAGTTCAAATGAACCCAAGGGGTTATTGAATAAGCACATGGTTTTCTTCTCAAAAGAAACATCAAATGACAAATATAAAACACTTAAATATAAGATAACATGATGTATGACCAGAAGACAGAGAAAAAAAGAAAACGTGTTAATAAATTACTTTCGAAAAAAGGTGATTTAGATTATACAAAAGCAGTTTACATCACACGAAAAAAATCATCAAAGAAATACGTATGTTATAGAGGATATTTGTTTGTTTGTGTGTAAGATGAAATTTTATTTCATCGAGTGAGCTTTAAAAACAGTATTCTCACGAGTGGCGTAGCCACGAGTGAGAATACTGTTTTTAAAGTTCACGAGATGAAATAAAATTACATCTTACACAACAAACAGACAAATTTTCTTTTTATTTTATGCTTAAAAACAAGTTAAAACGAAATTTCCATAATTTTAACGTTAATATTAAAATCTGTTTCCCCCATTGAGAGCCCCATTTAGATGGAATTTCTCATTTAAAACAAGAAGTCTTGAGCTGAAAAATAAGTCCGCCAATCAAGGTTAAATGACGGTGATATTTATTCATTTTATTAAAAAAATATGAATGATCGCTTGTTTTAATCATAAAAACAAACAATTCTTGCAGGAGAAAATTCCAACCATCCATCCATATTTCTGTTACTTACTGCGAATTTATATTAGACCTGGCTTTCTAAAATGTAAACGGCAGCCATTTTTTAAAGTTGTGTATTTCATGGGAGGAAAATAATTGTGTAAGATTCAGAAGGATATAATTTGGATTTGTTAGTCATACACCTTTTTAAAAGAAAGAAAACTTATTTGAGGATTGTAACAGACAAAAATAAGTGTTGACAGAAGTGAAAACATTCAGAAAAGGAGCTAGGAAAATGGAAAAATTGGAAGCTTGCTGAAGGAACGCTGGGTTGTTTTAACTTATTTTACGAGTGATGGCTGTCAATGCTTTTCAATTTTTCATAAAGCATACGGCAGCTATTGCTCGTAGGATACTTTAATATGCCCAAATGTCATCAAGAGCCCGTTTTGCATGGGGAAGGAATGTATTTTTCAGACTGTAAAAACGAAGCAAAAAAAAAATTAGAGACAAAATTTGGTGATTGGAATTTGAAGGAATAGAAGTAAGTTTTCTCTCTGTGTTACTTTTGATATTTAAGTTATTTATCTATTTCAGCTTTGCTATTTCTTTTAACAGCCTGACATTGTCAGAATTGTCGGTAAAAATAAAATTGAGGTACTACATGGGGAAAATCTTAAAAAAGTAGTTTCGTCATTGAAAAAAGTGAAATTATATTTTGATAATTTTCACTGTGAAATTATCAAATATAATTTTCACGGATAAATCAGTAATCCACTGAAAAGCATAAAATAAAAAGAGATAACTGTCATTAGTCTGTCTATTATAAATGAGAAATTGTTTCAAAGCAGAGAACAATCAATAAAAGAACAAATATCCAATACAAATTTTATTCAAACATCTTACTTCTCTCAAACATGTTGACATAACAGAAAATTACTTGTTGCCTAATTAAATGAAAGGATTGTCTATTATAGGTGATGGCGATGCATCATATCAAGGAATTGTTTGTTTATCATTATTATAGTTACTATATCTCCAAGGATTTTTTGTTATTTTTATACCAATGACATCGTTTTAATAGATAAAACAATCGATAATAGACATGTATTTCGTTTTCTTTTATCCCAGAAGAAATGATGAATGAATGACTTACTGAAATTATCAATTCATAAGCAAGGAGAAGTATAGAATGTAAGGTGCCATAGAACGAAAGGTACATCTAGCTGTTTTGTTATAGCGTCTTAAAAACTCATCCTTAGATATGATTTTTATTTTTTACTAGATTATTCCTATTTCTAAAGTTTGTCCTATATCGTATGTAAGGCCAATCCCATTTAAATGACGTGATAAACAGAAAGTATGTCGATTCTATAAATCGGTTATATCATGACTTTACCTTTATTTGTATTCAAGGTCAGTCTTTCTCCGATTTTATTTCAGATAAAGCATTTCCCATGTCATTTATACAAATACTATGTTTGCTTATATCCGCTTTTGTCCACCTGTTTATCAACACATAGATACCGGTATATGGCATTTTGTCTCATCTATTCCACATGATCCAAGTAAATAAGCTGAAATACTATCAGTAGCAATTAATTTTTAGTGTCTAATGAGAGAGCCTAGACATTTTTGTTTGCTTTATTCTGAGCAGCTAGCACTGCAGTATTTCTGACAATCATGATATAGGCTGAGTGATGATTTGACGCAGATTCAGCCGTTGAAATTTGATTTTCTAGCTGTTGCACATTATCAACTAGCTGTTGCACATAATCTACTAGGTGTTGCACATTATCTACTAGCTGTTGCACATTATCTTGAATGTGACGTATATACACGAAACAAAAGTCAGTGTTTAATGCGTTCATTCACGTGAAATTAACATATATTGTATCATAGTTTGGGGACCTTTCTGTTGAAAATGTGTCAGAGTTAAATCGTATACAGATACATGTACAGTGCGTTTACTTGAGTGCAGGTATTAGTTACCCACACTCCAGAGCATGCAAATTGATTGGCTCATTTTTGCTTGGGTTTACTTATTGTGACGGCAGAGAAAGGGAAAGCGATTGAAATATCATATTCAGATGCTCGTTCATTTGTTACTTTTTTGGGGGGTTTCATATTGTGACAACAGTAGACGTGTTTTTATGTTTGACTAAGATCTTAAGAGAAAGAACATCAAGACACTCGTCAATTTGATTAATACTCGGGACTACGCCCCCTCTTACAAATCAGATAGCTTCGTATTTCGATGCTCTTTCTATTGCTAAAGCTTTATTGAATGCCATGGTGAAGTTAGTGACTCTATTCTTTTTTAATCTTTTGTTGTATCTATTTATATGTATAATATAATTACCTTCATTTCTGGGTTGAATTTTTATATGAATAAGTGTTCAGATTTAAACAGGAATGAAATAATTGTAAAACAAAGTGTACTTGAGTGCTTGGACAATGTTATCTTATCATGAACACATTCTTTAGAGTACTAGAAATTCTATAAACTTGTATTAAGTGCATATTGAAGTGTTTATTTAACACGTAATGTCAACACTCTATCTAGGAACGCTTCATATGTAATAATTTGTTAACAAGACGGCAAATTTGACACACAAAATTACATGTAATTGTACTGGAGCGGTGATTTTGTGATTAAGATGTCTGTTTTCCAACCCAAGAAATCGAAATCGTGACACAACCATGTAGCCCCATCACACCAGTATTGGTCTCGCGGTTATAAAAATTTTCATTTTATAAACATGAGTCGTTGGTCCTTGCGCATTCTGTGTAAGTTTCTGACAAAACAAATACTGAGTTAGAAAATTATTACATCGGACCCTCTTAGTTTTAGGAAACGGGTTCGAAATTATTAGTATGTAATTGTTTCATATTCGGGACTAAATTAACATATTTTAACTAATTTAATTCGATAGTGTATTTCAATTTACATAATCAGATACAATTTCATTAAATGTTTTACGTAATAATGACATCAAATACAAATAAATTGAACGCTTGTCTGTTAACACTATTAATGGATATCTAAAGATAAACGGTCGTTCAACAAACATTTTGTATCAAATAAACACGATAATAAAAACTAAGTGTTGAAATAGGAAGCATAAATCGCTGCAGAATATCATATACGTTAGATTAATATGCGAATGGTGCCAATAGACACAATTCGTCGGATACCATAAAGTTTGACTTCAAAATAATAATCGGCTGACCAAATATTTTATCCGTGTCCCTTCTTAGACAAGGAACATGATACAAGCATCCCCTTGAATTTTGAACAACACCACGCTTTTGTGTCTCGAAGGTATATTGTTCTAGCTTATAGTTTTGAATCAGGATGTAGACTCGTTTCCACTTTGTGAACAATGGTACTCTTTACGTAGATACGAAGTAATATGTATTCACGTAAGTGACCGGCGACACATACGACGTCAACATGGTTAAATAACGTCATCATGTACACGTCACATCATTATATGATCGGCACGTTAACATAAGTCATTTTATGGAAATGTTAAATTTTGTTAAATATGTAAAATAACAGAACTCGTGCAACTTTAGTAAAATGCCTCTACATTAATCGATATAGACTCACTATAACTGTTAACTGTATTGAAATTATCATCAAATGTTCATATGCACATCATATATTTACTAACTATAGACTATATATTATAGCATCTATATATTATAGCCATATACCTCTATTTATAGTATGTTTTTTTCCTTTTGCAAAAATCAAAAATGTTATAAAAACTACATGTCATGCAATGATAATAAATGAATTATTTGTTGTCAAGAAGAAATGCTGGTAAAAGGTGGTTAATGATCGAACTTTTATGTTCACCTAAATTAACTATAGCATTTCAAGCAGAGTCAATATTTGAAGCCGATAACATCATAGAATGAGCACATCGAATGCC